>NC_056729.1:1532597276-1532754776 GCF_019279795.1 Protopterus annectens
TGGGGTCCACCAGACAGTACGTCTGCCTTTGGAGGATTGGGTCTTGGTTTTATCTGGGATTGCACGATCCATGCATTCCTTAAGGTGTTCATAGAATGCGTTTATAAAGGATTCTGCGGTCTGGGCCGTATTTTCCACAAGCCCAGGGGCTTTGAAGGATTCCACCTCGGTTTTGAGGAGTGTGAAATTTGCTTTAGAGAAGTTTTTCACTGTGGTTTTCTGGGCAGGGGGTGGGGTCTGGATGTGAATATCCAGTGAGATTAGTTTATGGTCTGATCTTACCAGTGAGGGATACACTTCTGGTCTGGAGCATAGAGTCCCCATGTTGGTGATGATCAGGTCCAGTATGTTTTCCCTCTTGTGGGAGTGGTAACAAGTTGTTCCATAGCATTTGAGTTTATGAATTCTAGGAACCTTTGGGCTAGGGTGTTGGAGCTAGAGTAATGCTCCCAGTCTATGTTTGGGTAGTTGAAGTCACCCAATATAATGGTGTTTGGAGAGACCTTCATATTTTCCAGTGTTCTCAGGAAGGCCGAGTGGGGTTCCTGGGTTTGGGAGGGTGGTCTGTAGCAGACTATAAACTGGAAGGCAGTTTTACCCACTGTTAGTTGCACATGGATAGTCTCTGATGCTTCGTGCTTTGCCACCAACCTGGAGGTGTGGGTATCTTTGATGAATATCGATACTTCCCCTCCTTTTGTGGTAAGGTCCAAGTTTTGAGGCCAAAAAGCATGGTATGAGGTATAACCTGGTAGTGCTGGGGTGCTCTCGGGAGCCCTGAACCAGGTTTCTGTTACTGCACAGATATCGATGTTCTCCATGCTAAGGAGAGTTTAAAGTGCATGCATCTTGAGGTTTAGACTTATGGCGTTGAGTAGCATTACTCTTAGTTTCTTATCCCTTGTGATACCTATGGAGGTGGGTTTGTCTTTTGAGCCTTGCCTAAAAAAGGCACTATGGGGGTAGCAAGAGCCTTTGCCGATATCCGAAATCCCAGGGGTGACAGGTGCAAGCTGTCCCTAGCGAAGCATCATGGCTTGTCGAGCATATCATCCCAGGATGACAGGCATTGGATCCCCTTTGAATGACACCAGTACTTAAGCCAATTGTTGAAATTGATCATCTTGTCTTCATATTGTGGCATCATTCTTGGTGAGGGTAAGATGCTACTCAAGGTCAGGTTCATACCGGCCTGGGCTACATGCTCAGAGAGCTCCTCTATGTCTCTTTACATGTAGTCCAGGGAGGTACGTCTCAGGTCATTCACACCAGCATGGACAATGACTGAGTCATATTTGTACTTGCCTTGGAGTGACCTGAGTGCTTGTGTTATGTGGCGGATCCTAGCGCCCGACAGGCTGCTCATCATGACCTTCTCCTTGTTCAGCCTGGTGAGTGGGATGTCAGTGTGCCTGACGATAGAGTCACCTATTACAAATGTATCAGATGTGTTGTTTAGCCTTAAGGGCTTTGACTGTTCGGCACACTGGCTTTGTGAGATATGTGTTGCACGTGTTTTGTTTTGGGATAGCGGTTGCTTGGGTGTCTGCTTTGGAGGTCTCTGCTGCTTAGGCAGATCTTTATTTAGAGCCTCCGAGTATGTTTTTGTGTGATTATGTGTTTTGTTTGTTGTCATGGTAGGTCTATGTGAGACTGGAATTGTAGTGAGTGTGGTTTCCTTCTCCTCCTGACTGGTTATGCCAGTACTGAGTTGAGAGAGCTTAGCCTCCAGTTTGGCTATATGGTTGCATCTCTCACATGTGTTGGAATTTGTTGGGAGGAGGAGAGGGTTGTCTGTGTACATGAGGCAGTTGTAACATTGCCTCAAGATTCCCAGGTTCACCAGCTGGACCGGAGAGGAGATTGACAACTGACCTTTGGACATGCTAGAATAATATTGGGAATTCCTTTATAATTGAAAACAAGGGCCAATGGGGAGTGAGGGTGTAGTGCTTTTAATTTTTAGTGCTGACTTATATAATTGCTTTAGTGAGCAAGTGCCAGGTAACTTAAGTGCAATGTGTTACAGGTAACTTAAATGCAAAAACGACAAACAGTAACTTTCTTTCAAGTGAAACAAGGAAATAAGTACAGTAAGCAATGCAGATATCACTAGTGATCCACAGAAGCGCTGAGAAGCCGCGTATTAGGTGGAATTAGCGTTCCAGGAAAATAACAAGCAAACAAACAACAAGCATATAAACAAAGCTAGATTCAGCAGGCCTGGATCTAGTCTATGCTACAGCAAACAAGGTGTACCAATTTCAGTAAGTGCTGTAATCTGTATATGGTGATAAACAATGTGGAACTTCAATTTTAATAGCAGTTCTTCACTGTAGATAGTCACTTTTATTTATTTCGCTGGGGTGAGTATTTAAACTGCAAAGTCTATGTTTAGTTGCATTCCTCCCTTTCTAATTCAGAAGCATTGAGACTGATTATTGATACACTGGGTTAGTTTACTTACTTAAAATTGGATGTAATTCTTGCAAGCGTTTTCTCATTGTTTTACCATGCTTGATATGTACACCCAATATACTACTTGCCTCTATAACAGTTCTACTTCACTCCAATCAAAATACAGCATATGGCAGGCATTGTAAACACTGGAAATCAGCCACTGACACTGCACGTGCCTGCCATGCACATTGATAGTCATGAAACAAAATCAGTGCTGCTCCTTTTCCTCTTTATTATGACAGTATTTAATGGCTTTGATTAATATATATAGTACAGCAGGAACTGTTGCATACCAAACAGGCTGTCATGAATCTATTTTTGCAGTGACACTTTATTTTTTTGCGATATAATGTGATCTGTCTTCAGTTAAGAAAACTCCATGAGTGCCAGGATTTAGCCACATACAGTTACACATCTTGTGGTTGCTAGGTAATTGAAACTATGAGCGAGTTCCATTGTCAACTTAATTTTAATCACTGTGCAAACCACTCATACCCCAACCATATGGTTAAAACCTGACACTCACCTAAAATTTCTCGTATTATAAACAGCTTTAATAGATTTATCTGTTTTTCATTTTATTAACCATCATTTGCTGTGCCTATGGTTCTTTTTAAGCAGAAATATGCATCTTTGAGACCTTGCATAACCTTTTATTGTTTAAAAACTAAGCATATAATATATTTTGGTAAGTCTTACTTTACTTACTTATAATAACATAGTTAAACATTAGGTGTAGAATCTTAACTGTGCATATGCTATTGCATTACTGTGTTCTTGTGGAACGTGCTTGTATATTTACATACTGGGATTCCTTAAGTCAGGTATTACTCTCCCATTCTACATAAGTCATAATGAAGTATGGTGTTGCATATGTTTTTGTAATAAAAGGGATATTTATACTTAATGAATACTATAGGCAAGCACAAAATTCTAATTCATCTGTATTGAACAAAACTGGGACACAAGGATGCATGCAGAAACTACAAAAGCATAAAATAACATGAGAAAAAAAAGAGATCTTACTAAAGTTCCTGATGTCTAGATTTTGCAACATTAATGCACTGTAGTTTCATCTAAAATTACACAATCCACTAGTAGAAAAAATTTAAATATAACTTCTCAGAATGAAGTTGCCTTTATTGTCAGTTGTTTGAGTGAGTACAATCAAATCATGCAAACTCCCATCAGGAGTGCATGCGTGCGTGTGTGTGTGTGTGTGTGTGTGTGTGTGTGTGTGTGTGTGTGTGTGTGTGTGTGTGTGTGTGTGTGTGTGTGTGTGTGTGTGTGTGTGTGTGTGTGTGTGTGTGTGTGTGTGTGTGTGTGTGTGTGTGTGTGTGTGTGTGTGTGTGTGTGTGTGTGTAATGTATACTGTAATGTTTCTGGGCTATTCAGACACAGCAACTTGTAGAGCTTCTGATGTTTTGGTGTTGGTAGTAACACAGTCTGATACTACAGCACTTTAACAGTTTATAATGTAAAAATAAATAAAAGTTAATAAATATCAAACAGTACTAGAAAATATTGTCAGGTCATTTCAGTCTCAAACCACTTCTGCTTAAGTTATATTTCTCATCCTGAACATGGACAGCTTTGCCTTAATTCAAATTATTTGTATGGTTGTGCATTGGGGAAGTGGACGAGTTCTTAATGCTTATATGATTTTCAGACAATATTTCAAATGAATATCACATGAAAGTAGCTTTCAGCAATCACTTAACTTTGCACATTCCCTCACTGTTGTGCAACTGTGGAGTTGGCATATATAAATTGGGGAGGTGGAGGTATTCCATCACATGGAGTAAGCAGGAGGCTTGCCCCTCTGCAAAAAAAAAAAAAAAAAAACTTATTTAAGGATTTGATGATAGTGTTTTTTTTTCCTTTTTGAGATTTTTTTCAGTACTGTTTGCCAAAGAAATTTTATTTGATCTATCATCACTTAATCTAAACAGTAGCATGTCACAGCTGCGTCTTTTGAGGTAGGCTATTTGTATATTTGGTTCCATGTCCTCCTAGTTCAAGCTGCTGTCTGTATTCCTGATTCATAATGAATTCTAGGCCTCTACTTACAGTCATACTGCAGTCAAGTGGCCCTATCCTATCATATGTCACCATATGAATTTTAGTGATTTGTGCTACGGGTGAATTGTTATTCCATGTATGCTGTGTATGTGAGTGTGTGTGTGTGTGTGTGTGTGTGTGTGTGAGGGTGTGTTTGTCCCGTAATGGACTGGTGCTCTGCCCATGGTTAGTTTTTCTGCTTTGCCCATTACCTTGAACTGGATTAAGTGGACAACTGGGGAATGAATGAAAGAATGATTATATAAATCTAAAGTTCAGAATCTAAGCTACATACTGATATGGTTCTACAATGAATTAATTTTGACAAATTTGTCTTTCTCTCTGTCTCATTTTTGTTTACAACAGTCCTCTTCTGAGTACTGAGCATAGCCTCCTAGCTGCACTTTTGACCTCTTTGTTCCCCTTGGTGATAGTCCTATGGCTCATTCATTCTCTGGGGTGAGAGACATGTACACTTGGAGCAGTGCTGGAGCCACAAGGAGGATCAGGGACTTTTACTTCAAGACCCTACCACCCCTGTGCATGATTGTCTGGATACAAAGACTTGACATGCAATGGCCTTTGCAATGCACAGTAATGCCTCCATATACTGTGATCAATTGGCTTTGTTTCCCCTGTTGCAGACAGGTACACCTCAAGTGATCCCTGGTTTGTACCAGAGATTGTACCATAGTGAGTGTGCCCTAGATGCATGCTTCTTCATCCCCCCCCAAGAGAGGTGAGTAAGTTTAGGCTTCATCATTTCTGCCCTCCTCACACAAGTTACAACAAGTGCCTGAGGCAGTAGTCAAACTCGGGTCACCTGGGTTGCAGTCAAGGCTTTATTCATTTGTGCCATAATTTATAAAAAGAGGCCACAGTGTTCTTTGTCCTCTCTTTATCACCTGACAGTTATTGAAATGGGTAGCGAAGTATGCAACTGACATTTCAGGCATGATAAAACTGCAGAAGGCATTATCATCTCTAAGTTATTTTTGTCTATGCTTGCAGACCGACAGCCCCCACGTTTAATAGGTATTCATCACATTTTTCTCAATGCATAGTGCCCCGTGTGCCATTACCAAGATCTACCTGGCAGGCTGCCATGAAGGAGATTGTGCCCCTGTCAATGCTCCATCTTCTGCCTGCTGTTAAGGGAAGGAGTCATTGTCCTAATGGCCTTAGGGTTTGACTTCACCTCTTCAAAACTGGGTTTTGTATGTGTCAGGATGGATCTAATTGTTTCCTCACTAGAAAACTACACTGTACCCTTACATCCTCAGCAGCCCACATCATGTTGAATTCAGGCCATGGGGGCAATTTTTGATTTTATTTCTACCACCCTAGTGGCTGTTAGGAGCTCTCACATCACAATGAGGGTTTCCTACACTCCTGCTTAATCACATAAGTAACATACCTGAAGGTAATGTACCCAAGTAGAACTGAAACCAGCTAAACACAGACCTTACTACTATATTGTGGCTATTTTCCCTATGGGAAGTGGCACAGTAGTGCATTTGTTAGTGTTGCTACCCTACAACATTTGGCTTTTTGGATTTGTTCCTAAATGGTATGACTTTTGTACAGAATCTAGATGTCTGTATGAAGTTTTGCAGAGATTATTGTGATATTCTGATTATTGTTGTTTCCTTTACCCCTTTTGTATGTGTATTTATTCCTGATGTACATTTTTATTATCTTATGATGTATGATATATTTTCATTTTATTATCATTTTTTATTGCACTATGTACTTTGCTCCTATGGAACACAGGTCAAAGCTGAAAATGGTCAATTGAACAGTTGCCTTACCTGGTTCTCAAATTTCAAATAAAATAAAAATAAAATAAACACATCTCAGAAATCATTCAAAAGACATTTTGGGGTCCCCTTCAGTAGATCAAACTTTTACAAGTTCGAAGCTCATATGGCTGAGACCATATGATTGAACTTGTAAAAGTTCGATTGGACAGAATGGAGATCCACGTACAGTGCGGAACAGGAAGATTTCCTTTTTCCGCAATGTAGTGCGATCCTGGAGTTGTTATATTTAAGTAGGGGGTGTGTGTGTGTGTTGGGGGTGCGCTACAGATTTCTAGTTTTGTTTTTTGTGTTTGTTTTTCTTTTTTCTTCAGTGTTCAGACTTTTACAAGTTCGATCATATGGTCTCGGCTCGTGTGCATGAGGTTGTGTACATGTACGCATGCATGTGTGTGTGTGTGTGTGTGTGTGTGTGTGTGTGTGTGTGTGTGTTTGTGTATATGTGTTGGTGCATATCCTACACTGGACTGGCATCCTGCACATGATTAGGTTCTCTGCCTTATGCCCATTACTTGTGGACAGAGAGCACTGGTTTCACTACCATCCTGAAGATGATAAAGATGGTATCAGAAGATGAATGATTCTATCTTTACAACAGAGATTATACTGATTATAAATGCTGAACATAAAAAAATAAATAGCTTATTGTGACCATTTCTAGACTGTATTCTGTATAGGAAATGGTTCAATGACTCACATGCAATTCATTAAACTATATTACTCCTACACTGTTACACCTCCAACAGATCTGAAATGATTGAGTAATTAACTGCCCATCAACAGGAAAAAATACTTAATAATATCAGCACAGCTGTCTGCGCCATTCCTTGTTCACTGATCATAGTAGGTTACAGCAGGGAATATGATTAACTGCCATAATTATTTTCATATAACTCATTTATTCTGCCTTCATGCAGCTGAAAAGTAGAAACCATTTTAATCTTATTGTATCCAAAATTTAGAAGTAGAAAATAAAGTACTTTCAGACCTTATCCCAGAGGATCAAAATAAAAAAAATACTGCTCCTATATTACAATACAAGGTGCTGTTAACTATTTAGCATGGTTTCAGGGAGGGTGATGGCTCTTATACAAGCATTACTGAGCTAATGGAAGCTGTGTTGAGACAGGTGGTTATGGGTTCTGCTTGTATTACAGTATTATCTTAAGACCATTCTCAGGTTTTGACACAGTGCATCAGTCTTTCCTTTTCACAAGACCAGAAAGTGAAAGTTTAAGTACTTCAGTTTTATTTTCATTAACTACATGTCAGCTTTGTAAAATGGCTGATTTGACCTCTGCCTACAATAGATAGCCATTCCTAATTTTTATACTCAAGGGTTTCTGTTATTTTCCACATATACAAATAACCTGAGAGAATTTACACGATTTTTCTCTTATCTTCGTACTCCATTTTTATTTCATTTCCATATCACTGCAAATGGTCCAAGAATGTCATTAACTGGTGTTCCTGTTTTCACTGCTAAATGTTAAATATTCAAACCCTGTGCTTTTCTGATAAGACCCCCCCCCCCATTAATACGTTTTTTTTTGCTTTGTTCAATCTTTTTGCATTTCATACAATGGGGTTGGGAGGGTGCTCTAATGGTTAAGGTGTTTGCCTTAGAAGCACAAGGTGGAATGTTTGAATCTCACAAGAGATAATTGGCTAGGCTTGCAAGGGCAGTTAGCCTAATACCAACCTAAGCCTAAAAAGAAATAGTGTGTTTTCAGAAACTACCAGAATATAAGAAAAATATATAAATGGCTGTCTGAACTTACTAGTGATTTTAGTGTTGATATTCTCCAGTGCTTTTGCATAAAACCATTATATTTGATAGACATCTCAAGCAAAATATAATTTGTCCAACTTCTTTTTGCCTGTAAATTTATACATAACCTGATTAATCCTCTGGAACCCTAATCATAGCTGAAAAAGGTCAAATGACCATTTTGTTTACCCGGTTACAAAATTATCAAGTTATTATGCTGGCAAGATCCATCAGATAGTTCAGATAACCTTCCAATGTTGAATGTCAAAGAACTTACTAAATTTGATGGTGGGGCTCTGAGCAACTTGCAGAGCCAGCTACCTGGGTGGTATATAATATTAATCAATTCCCAAAATTCCCAAAATTGCTCCATAGCACATTATCTGCAGCACTGTTACTCCATTCAGCTACTGTATAATCTAAAAAGCATCTTTAATCCATTTCAATTGACAACAAACATAAAACTAGTGCCTCAGTTTCAACTTCCTTAAGAGTTCTCACAGCTGTGCCCAACTTAATTTGTATTTCTGTTTATTTGATTTCCGTCATCTCATTTCATTTCGTACTTAACCATTTTTCATCACCTCTTCATTTTTAGATGGCCATCTCCATCCAGTATCCTGTGTTTCTTCTTTATTTATTGCCTATTTCACCAACTCTACCTTTCCCTGTACATCTGATGTAATGTCTGCCTTTTTATATTATCATTTTTTATTATTCTTTTTTGGCCTTAGCCCACCCATGAACATCGAGTCCCTATACCCGACTGAAACGTTCATTGATTCTGACTCCCAGTGTCCTACAAAAATAGCAGTGAAAGGCCTAATCTGTGGATCAAAAGTGATTTAGCAGTGGTTAGTCTATTTTTTCTATCCTTCTAATATCCGACCCCCAATGGCTGGAACCACAATGTAGTGCTAGCTATGCTAAGGTCACTGCAGCTGAATCCTTTTGCAGTTGTCAAAGTTAGCAACTAAACTGCATGCACACCACTTGGCAGGACCATGCTTCTCGAATCTGAAACTGCATGAATCACAGTATCTGGCTTTCTACCAGGTGGAGTTCGTCTTGTGGAATGCCACAATCCTCCCTTCTCATTGAATGGGTGAACCAGTCTCTTATGTTCCCTCCATCTGTCCCTTGTTGGATCATTCAGTATCCTGTTTGCTAAATGAACCTGGGTCATCTATAGAATGGTTATGGCTCTGTCCTTCTGTGTTATAGAGATACTTTCTTCTGTCTTAGTTTACCACCCTTATAGTTTTCTACCATCTACTTCTATTACTGCGATGAGTACTTCTGGTGCTATGACTGATTTCTTATATCTAGCTTTGATGTTATTATTTTATCTATCATCTATCTGTCTGTCTATTTATCTATGTATCTGTCAGTTTGTTAATTAGGTGGGTGGGCTGGACCAAAGGTACTTTTCAATCATGACCAGATCCATATGGGCAAACACTAACTAAATAATGCAATAGAAAATAACTGCAGAACAAAAATATAAGTATATTGCAAATAATTCAAAACACAGCACTGACAATAATTATAAAACAATACGGTACTGTCGATTCAAGGATAATGTTCCAAAACATCATACATCAACTAAGCTTACAAAAAGAGCCCTTCATAAGCTTACAAAAAGAACTGTAACTACTAAACCTTAACTTGATAACATTAAGAATACAATTTGAATAAACTACATTTAATTTTCTAGTTGATTTGACAATGTATCTGTGTCTGCTTTTTAAGTGCAGTATTACTACTTGTATGCATTTATGATAGGCCTATATTTTTGCTCTGTTAGTATCATGTATTTTTCCACTTTTGTATAGTACTGTCTCATTCCAGAAAGTGTCTACAGTAATTTTGTATAGTACTGCATCATTCCAGGAAGTGTTCACAGTACTTTTGTATAGTACTGTAGCATTCCAGGAAGTGTTCACAGTACTTTTGTATAGTACTGCATCATTCCAGGAAGTGTTCACAGTACTTTTGTATAGTACTGCATCATTCCAGGAAGTGTTCACAGTACTTTTGTATAGTACTGCATCATTCCAGGAAGAGTTCACAGTACTTTTGTGTAGTACTACATCATTCCAGTAAGAGTTCACGTACTTTTGTATAGAATGTATCATTCCAGGAAGTGTTCACAGTACTTTTGATGGAAATAAATAGATGGGATATCTTGCTTTGTTATTTCATCAAGTCATGCAGCATTTAGACATAAAAATGACACATAACTGTTTTACCTCTTTACTGTACCCTATGCTATTCTTTAGTATTCCAAGACAAGACAACAGATGCATTATTAATAAATTTGTCTGTTTCTATTTTCATACAGAACTGTCTTTTTATGAATGATATATGTGTCTGCCAAGAACTGTGATGAAGTTAATTGATTGAAATTATATGTCTATGAATTTATACTCTTAATTTAGCTCTTCTCTCCAGGTCTTCTCTATAAGAGGAATTTGCCAGTAGATGTTAAAAATGCAATAAATTAATACATTTTTAAGCAGACCTTTCCCTGAGAGGCTCCAAGTGAAAGAACCAGTTTGAATAGAAGAAACCCTTAAGACTGTGTTCTATTCAATATTTACAACAAAAAAGAATGGCACTTTCAGACATGACCCTGAGATCCAAAATTATATATATTTATGGGTCCCCTTCAGATGATCGAAGTTTTAAAACTTCAAATTTCATATGGCCGAGACCATATGATCAAAGTTTTAAAACTTCAAACATTCTGAATGAAGATCTCCATACAGTGCAGAATGGGAAATTTTCCCTTTTCCTCACTGTAGTGTGATCTAGGAGTTGGTATATTTAAATAATGGGGTGAAAATGTTCAGGAAAATTTTTGTGTTTTGTTTTTGTTTTTCTTTCAGGTGTTCGAAGTTTTGAAACTTTGATCATATGATCTCGGCCATATGAAATTTGAAGTTTTAAAACTTCAGTCATCTGAAGTAGACCCATATTTATATCTATAGCTATATATACATATATACATACATATATATAATATATATAATATATATATATATATATATATATATATATAGATTATATATATGTAGATACATATATCTATAACTATAACTATATATATATATATATATATATATATATATATATATATATATATATTCCTATTACAAGAACTTGTAATAGGAAGCCTCACTTACGCGAAAGTTCACTTTAACGAAAGTGCACTTCACCGAAAGTACCGCAGCACAGTGGAGGACATCAAAAAACAAGCTATGTCCTCCACTATGGTGCGATATTCATGGACCTTAGGGTTAGGGCACAGGTTAGGGTAAGGGGATAGTTAGTAAAGCTATCCCCTTACCCTAACCCATGCCTTAACCCTAAGGTTCGTGACTATCGCACCATAGTGGAGAACATTGCTATGTCCTTCACTGCGCTGCAGTCGTGACGGACCTTAGGGTTAGGGCACATGTCATGGTAAGGGGATAGCCCTATGGGCTATCCCCTTACCATGACCTGTGCCCTAACCCTAAGGTCCGTGAGTATTGCAAGGAAGTTCAGTACAATGCCCGTTCGTTGTACTGAACTTTGCATAAGTGCACTTTCGATTAAGTTTACTTTCGCTGCAGTGTGCATTCCATACACTATTTCGAAGTAGTGAACCTTCGATCTAGTGAATGGAATCCATATATATATATATATATATATATATATATATATATATATATATGGGTCTACTTCTAAATTTGAAGTTTCAAACCATCGACCTTCTTGTGGTCGAGACCATAAAATTGAAGTTTTGAAACTTCAAACTGTTTAAATGAAGATTGACGTACAGAGCAGAATGGTATAGTTACCATTTTCGTCGATGTAGTGCAATCTATGAGTTGGTATATTTAATTATCAGGGGGTGTGGGGGGAAGCCCCCCTGCAAAAATGGACATTTTTTTGTTTTTATTTTTATTTTATTTAAATTTCAAAGTTTCAAAACTTTGATCTTATGGTGTGTGTGTTTGTGTGTGTGTGTGTGTGTGTGTGTGTGTGTGTGTGTGTGTGTGTGTGTGTGTGTGTGTGTGTGTGTTTATATATATATATATATATATATATATATATGTATATATGTGTGTGCATATATATGTAAGCATTTGGTAAAGGATAAGTGGTGTGCAGTTCGAAATATGAACCATTTTAAACACAACGAATATGCAGTTTGTGCAGTCAGAATGCAGAAAGGAGTAATAATAATAATAATCATAATAACTACAGAAATAATCAAATAGTTGTGTGAATAGAGATAAAACATGACTTCAAATTAAACAGGTTTAGCTAGACATTCTCCCCATTGGTACATAGGAGCAAAACATTTTTACTTGATGTGTCTGAAGAGCAATTTATGATTTATTTTACTATATCTTTTTGCGAACAAAGAGGAATGAACAAATGAACAAAGGCAATGGTTGGGGAAATACGTCTTAACTCCTCATGCAAGGTAAGTATCACACTCCCAAATGAAATATAACCAGTTCTGATATTGTAGGATTTTAGGCTAAGTTATATCTATTTAATGAGGTGCTTCTGTTAACCACAAGGCATAAAAAGAAAGATAGTGTGAAACGCTTCTTGGCCAAATTCACTTTGGTCATTCATTATCTCACAGTGAAGCTAGTGTTGGTTTGCCCAGAAGTTTTTATTTTGCTATTTGTACATCTTGCTGATGTTGCTGAATGCACAGCTAAACTTCTGAAGAGGATGTTTAACACTCTAATTCACTTCTTTGTTGGGGTGCTTTTAACAGCACTCTGCATATCACCCCTGTGTCCCCATGGGTTTTACGATGTGCTCTGCTTTCCTCTCACATTCCAAAGAAATGCTGTAGGTGAATTAGTCAGCTTCAAACTCTGGGACAGTTTGTTAAAAACAATGAACCAGGAAAGAAGTGGGGCAGGGATATAAGGGGACATAAGGATGGGAGTGAGAGAGGTGTAAAGTTGGAGCTGAATTTATCCTCCAGAAGATTTGCTATATCTTCTGCTTCTGTGAGTGTGGCTCCATTAGCCAACAGTTCATCACACTGTTGTGTGCTGCCTTTGAGGTTTCATATATACATAAAAAGACCTTATGGTTGTCCCTGGCCTGGGATGTTATTTTTACCTCAACATTTGCTTTATTAGACTTATTAGTTCTCAGTTGTCTATGCAATTTCTTGAGAGAGCATTTATCTGTTTTGGTGTTATACTTCCTAATTACAGTAATGAGTTTTTTTTCTTTTGTTATATCTTCTTCTTCTTTCAGCTTTTCCCAGTTATGGGTCACCACAGCGGATAACCTGTTTCCATTTCTTCCTGCCCTCTGCATCTTGTTCTGTCACACCAACCACCTGCATGTCCTCTCTAACCATATCCATAAACCTTATCTTAGGCCTTTCTCTTTTCCTCTTACCTGTCAGCTCCATCCTTAGCATCCTTTTCCCAATATACCCAGCATCCCTCTTCAGCACATGTCCAAACCAACGCAATCTCCCCCTGCAAAAATGGAAATTTTTTTTGTTTTTATTTTATTTAAATGTCAGAGTTTCAAAACTTTGATCTTATGTGTGTGTGTGTGTGTGTGTGTGTGTGTGTGTGTGTGTGTGTGTGTGTGTGTATATATATATATATATATATATATATATATATATATATAGATATAGATATATAAGCATTTGGTAAAGGATAAGTGGTGTGCAATTCGAAATATGAACCATTTTAAACACAATGAATATGCAGTTTGTGCAGTCAGAATGCAGAAAGGAGTAATAATAGTAATCATAATAAATAATAACTACAGAAATAATAGAATAGTTGTGTGAATAGAGATAAAACATGACTTCAAATTAAACAGGTTTAGCTAGACATTCTCCCCATTGGCACATAGGAGCAAAACATTTTCACTTGATGTGTCTGAAGAGCAATTTATGATTTTTTTTTTTACTAAAATTTTGGATTCCACCAAGGTGGGGTTTTTTTTTAGCTAGTTTTGGGCTGGTAGACACAGCAGCCTGTATGCAACAATTGACATGGTTGTACGCAGAAGTTCTGTGAATAATTCTGCATAGGCTGCTGTGTTTTCTGGGTTTGGAGGGGTTTGAAATGTTGACAGGTTATCACGTAATAAAATGTAGTTTGCCTTGGATTAGTTTCTAACTGTTACAGGATTTGTTGTGGTTACAGAACTAATTCTTAAATTGAAAGAGACTGCTTTGTGGTTCAACCTTACCTGAGAGAACACGACATTCAGGGAGAGTGCATCATTCTCCCATATTTGTGATTACCAGGTCCAATATGTTTGTGGCTCTAGTAGGCATATGCACTAATTGGTCCAGGGTGTTTGCGTTTACAAAGTGTAGGAATCTCTGTGCCTAAAATTTGGGTTCATGTAGGATTCCCAGATTATAGAGGGATAATTAAAGTCCCCTATCAGTATGGTATTTGGTGGAATGCTGCATGTCACCAATAGGTCTAAGTATGGGCTTCATGGGATATAGACCTGTATCTTACTAGGATATGGTATGGGACTTTTTCTCTAATAAATGATGAGCGAGTTCTAAGAAAATGCAGGTGGTGGGAGTGACAGCAGATATTAGAGACAAAGAAATACTAAAACTACTATGTGTCACAGCCACAGTAGTCTGAGCAATTCTCAAAGTACTTGGACCACTCATGTAAGAAAGTTATAGTTTAAGTCATTAAAATGATATTATTGATGTATTTAGTAATTGGGAACTAAAACAGTTAGACCCATAATTTTATAAATCTATTTTTGAGATATCATATTGCGCCTCTTACTAGCATCTTACATACATACATATAGATATTTCACACATGGACAAAAATGCTCACCTAGATTCTAGCCTACCAGTATACCAAAACACTTATCTTCATAGTAAATGTCTAAGCTGTTCTTAAAACATATTTAAACTAGTGCTTGCTTTAAAATAATTTGGTAGTCTATTATAAGTCTCTTTCAGATAAGCCATTAGGATGTCTCTCATTTCTGTAAAATCTCCTACACATGCTGTCTGTTGATCCTGTTAAACCCAAGCAGTCCCCAAAGTATTTTTCTCTAAATTCCTGTATACCTGTATAGGGACTCTTCTTAAACATCTGCATAATGACTTAAATTTCCACATCAATGAATACTCTTGGTATAGTTCCCCTGTATTCTTTCCAATTCACTCATGTCAGTTTTCTTGCCATATAAAGTAATCAAGCTGCATTTAAACTGTTCACATACTTTTTCAAAAGGCTGTCTAAAACAATACATTAGTGATTACTGAATTTCTCTATCATCATGAAAAACTAAGATCTTTTTATCTTAAAACTGCCATATTTTAATCTGAAGAATATTTTTAAGTGTGACAGCTTTCTGTGTACAAAATATTGTTTTTAGTACATTTAAATTTTGCTTTCTGGCATATACCAAGTAATGTTACTAGTTTTTGCAAAATTTTTGTGCTCATCACTATGATGTATGGTTAAGATATGCTATATTTGTGTAAATAAATCGGATACTCGGGTTTAATGGCTTGCAGGTTTGCACGTAACATGTTATCTGCTGACAAAAAATAGGAACATCAGCAATTAGGGAAATTTAAAATTCAAATGAACTGCATATGGGTTAGGAAGAAGTTTGCTAATAGTGGAGAAATAGTCATAAGCTTAGCATGCAAAACAATGCTTCTGGGTAATAAAACAATCACAGCAAATATATTACTTAGGGTAAGCAACAGAAACAGGAGTTGGAGACCATGCTTATAGCAGATACAAGTACATTCTTAAAATGGTTGCGGTGCTACAGCTTAAAGAGTATGTAAGAAATGGTTACAGCAAACCAAGTAGCCCTTATTCGACATTATAGTCTACATTTCAGTTTTGAAACAATCAGATGCAGTAATGACAGGCTGATTCTGGCAAATCACATTTCTATTGGAAATAAATCATATTTAGATATTACATCAAACAACACAGCATTTTTCTTTTATATAAAATAATCTATAATCTCATTACATTTATTGATCAGCCTGATGAACGTGGAATAGAATGGAATGATCACATCACTGGACCTGGACACCATATCCTTAGTAAAAAGCTATGCAATGAAAAGGACTTTCTTACAATAGTGGATATATGTTGATCGAAAGACAGTTAATTGTCTACATAGGTTTCCAGGTCCCTGACTACTTGATCAATTTTTCATGGCTGTGTCAATGTGATAGTTTCAAGGGACTTCTTGTTTGCTGAAGGATACAATTATACATTTCCTGGCATTCATTCTTATTCCATGATTTTGACACCAGCTGTTGGTTTGGGATAGGCCATCTTGATGTCCTCTGGAGAGTTTATAATGGCACCAAGTTTATAGTCATCTGCAAACTTGGTCAGTGATAAATCCTTGACATTAGATGTGTCCTCTAAGAAGTAAATGCCAAAAAGGATATGCACAAGGACCGAACCCTCAGATACATCGCTAGAGGCAGCTATTTTAGAGGAGGTAGAGTGGCAACTGTTATTTTCAGGGTTATCTTTGTGAGCATATTTGCTGTCCAATGAGTTACGTAAGTAGTAGCATTTAGCTCGGATAGTGTTTCTATGGTAAACAAGTATGAGATGGTGCTGAATGCTTTTACAAGGTCTAGACATGTGGTATGTACTGACTTGCCATTATCCATTGCTTTAGTACCCTTAATGAAGAAGTCAACTGCTCTTGACAAATCCAAACTGGCTTGGGTCGAAAATTTTCAGGTTAGCTATCTCCTTAAATTATTAACTTCATAATGATCCATAGCCTGACAGATGACGCTGGTCAGAATTTTGGGTCTATAATTTCCCAGGCCCATTGGTGCACAGCCATTGTGCAAAGGGATGACAGCTGCTCCATTCATCCAACACAAAGCCTATTGAGAGGCTGACATTGAATAGCATTTATAGAAAGTCTGACAAGTCCTGTTTAAGGCTAGACAGCATGCAACCGATTATGTTATCTGGTCCCATAGAAGCAATACTCTTCGTCTTGGATAGTGCCTTGTGGACTTGTTCCTAGGAGATTTGAAGGGAGTGGTGTAGCTGCAGATATGAAATCTGGAAATGAAGAAGGGCAAAGAGAGGTGACGTTACGGCTGAATTTATCCACTGGTATACTGGGTATGTCCTCTCGGTCTGAGTATGTAATATCATTTAGTATTAGTTCTACACAGTGCCTGGCATTATTTCTAAGGTTTCTAACATAGTTAAAGAAGACTTTGTGGTTGTCATTTGGTGAAAATTTTTATCTTATATCTGGGGTAAAGTTCCATTGATCTCCCATGACAACCAGCAGCATATTAAAGGTTCATAGGTTCATAGGTAGGTACTAGACTATTGGCCCTAGGGCCTATATAAGCCTAGCCAAACGGTACCCTGGCTTTTGCCACCCAAGAAAATTATTTTCCTGTGCCCCTGTCAAGCAGAGCCACAGAAGTGATCCCCGGGGGGAATTTCCTATCTCCCATCCAATCAGCAAGATTTTTCTTGAAGAATGCTAATGAGGAGCTTTGTTTGACATAGATAGGTAGTTTGTTCCAGAGTATGAGAAGTCTCTGGGACAGGAATCTATCCCTCCAGCATGTTCTGTTTATTGTGGTGACAAGGTTTAGGTCCCTAGAATGTGTAGCTCGGAGGGATTGGGATTTCTTTAAGTGGAGCATGTCCAACAGCTCTGGGTTTGACATAGCTTTGTATATTAGGCAGAGATTGCCTCTGAGTAGGCGATATGCGATAGAGTAAAGCTGGAGTTTTTTGAGACGGTCTGTGTAGGGTATCTGTTTGAGGCCAGTAATCCTCTTTGTGAGGTATTTCTGTGGCCTTTCCAGTTGTTGTAGATGTCTTGTGAGGTACATACCAAAAGTGGCATTGTACTCTATAATGGGTCTAATGAGCGATGAGTAGAGGGGAACAATGACCTCTTTTTTCCTGGATGAGAAACCATTTGTGATGAGGTATGCCACGTAGAAGGATTTCTTGACTACTGTGGCAATGTGATTATCAAAGGAGAGACTACTGTCCATCTCTGTCCCAAGGTCTCTTATCACACTTTCAGTGTTAAGCAGTCTGCCATTTCTGTGGTAGTTCATGGGTACAGATTTTTTACCAAAAGGGATGACAGTGCACTTTTTGGCATTGAGCTTGAGGCCATGGCTTTGACACCAGGCATATGTCTTAGTGAGGCCCATTTGTAGGATGTCCACATCATTAAGAGTTTTGATTATGGCTCCTAATTTGCTTTCATCTGCAAACATTGTTAGCCAAAGACCTTCTGTGTTAGCCTGTACTTCACAGAAGTAGATATCAAACAGGAGAGGACCTAGGACTGAACTCTGTGGTACTCCACTTGTCACTGATCTGAAGTTGGATTTAGAGTCTGCTACTTTCACAGTGCGGACTCTGTCAGTGAGTCAGTTGGCAACCCATCTTGTGACATAGGGATTTATACCTAATTTAGTGAGTTTATCTATAATTCCAGAGTGGGGGATGGTGTTGAAAGCCTTGGCGAGATCTAGATAGGCTGTGTGAACCTCCTTACCCTCATCTACGGCTTTGATGACCACTTCAAAGAAGTCTATCAGGTTTAGGAGACAGGATCTGCATTTTACAAACCTGAATTGGGTAGGTTCCAGAGTTTGGAGATTACCAATGCCATTGTTTATAAGTTCCATGATGATACGTTCCATAGCCTTGCAGACCAGGCTCATCAGGCTAATGGGGCAGTGGTTCCTGGGGTCCGTGGTGGCTCCCCCTTTGTGGAGTGGGATAACCATTGCTGTGTGCCATACAGTGGGCACAAAGCCAGAGGTGAGGCTATGATTGAACATGGTACTTAGGTGGGGTGCCAGTTCATTCTGTAGTTCATGTAGAACGCAGCCTGGGATGTTGTCAGGTCCAATGGATGCTGTGTTCTTGGCTTTTCAGAGTGTGTTTTTTACCTGTGCAGCCATGACTACAGGAACTTTGCATTCTTCCGGTATAGAGATGGGCCCTTTAGGGGATGAGAGAGGGGTAAAGTTAGCACTGAATCTATCTGCCAAGATGTTGGCAATATCAGTTGGTTCTGTATATTTAGTGCCATTGTGCTGTAACTCAGAGCAGATCTGAGTGTTTCCATTGAGATTTTTAACATAGCTATAGAATGCTTTGTGGTTGTCTTTAGAATCAGTGTCGATTTTGTTTTCATAACTAGCTTTGGATGATTTTATGAGGGATCTCAGCTTCTTACTGAGGCTGACCATGGAGTTCCTCCAATCATGGGATTTTACTCTTTTTTGCAACAGTTTCTTTCTTCTGTTGTAGAGTTTGTTTATGGCAGGTGTAAACCAGATTGGCGTCCTTTTTTTGGAGGAAAGCATCTTGGTTCTGTTAGGGATTGCATGATCCATGCACTCGTGTAAGTGCTTATAAAGTGCAAAATTATAGGATTCAGCAGTCGTACCTCTATTGTCTGTCAGCATGGGTGTCGTGAACTTTGCCACTTCTGTCTTAAGAAATGTGAAGCTGGCTTTGGAGGACTTTTTTACAGTGGTTTCCCTAATGGGGGTGGGATGTGGATGTCTAGGGTGATTTGCTTGTGGTTGGATCTGACCAATGAGGAGTTGACCTCTGGTGTGGAACACCGGTTGCCCATGTTGGTAATGACCAGGTCTAGGATATCGCTGCCCCTGGTGGGGGTGTGGATAAGTCGATCCAATGCGTTAGAATTTATGAATTCCAGAAAACGTTGAGGACAAGAGTTGGTACATGAGTAGTTTTTCCAGTTAATGGTGGGGTAGTTGAAATCACCCATTATTAGGGTGTTAGGTTGTACTCTAATATTTTGCAGTATCAAGACATGAGTAGATGGAATCCTGGGACATGGTGGGGGATCTGTAGCAAGCTATAATTTGGATTGTGGTCTTGCCCAGAGTTAATTGCACTTGGATAATCTCGGATGCATTATGCTGAGCAACTAGCCTGGAGGTGTGGATATCCTTAATGGAGATGGACACGCCTCCGCCTTTAGTGCTTTGGTCCATGTTAGGTGGCCGAAAGGTGTGGTATGAATTATAGCCTGGTAATACTGGGGTGCTTTCTGGAGCCTTGAACCAGGTCTCTGTCACTGCACAGATGTCGATGTTCTCCATTTTAAGGAGTGCCTCGAGTGAGTGCATTTTGAGGTTTAGACTTCTAGCATTAAGTAGCATTACCCTCAGATTTTGCTTGCTTGTACCTGTTACGGTGTTGAATTTGTCATTTGAATCTTGCCTAAAAAAGGCACTATAGGGGTGGCAAGAGCCTTAGCCAGTATCCAGAATCCCAAGGGCGACAGGTGCAGGCCATCTCTGGCAAAGCATTGTGGTTTGTCGATCATGTCATCCCAGGTAGACAGATACTGGAGCCCCTTAGAATGACACCAGAAGCTTAGCCAATTGTTGAAGTCAATCATTTTGTCCTTGTACTGTGGTATCATTTTGGGTGATGGCAGGATACCACTCAGGGCTAGGGTCATACCTGCCTGGGCTACAAGATTGGACAGCTCCTCCATGTCTCTTTTCATGTAGTCCAGTGAGGTACGTCTCAGGTCATTCACACCAATATGGACAATGACAGAGTCATATTTGTACTTGTTGTGGAGTGACCTGAGTGCATGCGTTATGTGACGGATCCTTGCACCTGACAGGCAGCTGACAGTAACTTTCTCCTTGCTTAGCCTGGTGAATGGAACATCATTGTGCCTGACTATAGAGTCACCTATGACTAGAGTGTTGGGTACGTTGTTATGCCTTATGGGCTGTGGTTGAGTGGCACACTGAGTTTGTGGGCTTTGTGTCATTTGGGTTGTGTTGGGGGGTGGAGGTTGCTTGCGTTTCTGCTTTGGAGGTCCCTGTTTCTTGGGTAGATTTTTTTTTTTGAGAGCCTGTAGGTGTGTGTTTTGTGTTTCTATGTGTGTGTTTTGGTGGTGTAGGTTTTGAGGGACTATGTGATGAGTGTGGTGTGGTGCAAGTGTTTACCTTCTCCTCTTGACTGTCTAGTCCAGTCTTGGGTGAAGAGAGCTTTGCTTCCAGTTTGGCAATATAAGTGCATCTCTCATAAGTTGTAGTGTTGGGTGGTAGGAGGAGAGGGTTGTCTGTGTACATGAGGCAATTGCTGCATTGCCCCAAGATGCCCAGATTCATCAGGTAGACAGGAGAAAACACAGGGAGCTGATCCTTAGACATGCCTGGATAGGTGCTTATTTATTAAGTACTAAAAACTGCTTTCCTCTAGACAAGTGAGGAAAGTTGAGTGCTGTAGTAATTTGTAGCTTATTTAGTGCTTACAATGAGTTCTGAAAAGTGCTGAGCTCAAAGAAACACATTGAGTGCTGAAACTAGAAAACTGGCTAGTTCTAAGACACAAAATTAAGCTAGAAGGCTTCCCTCCAACACAGAAAGGCTTGGGGGCTCAGAAGCTTACACACAGTCTTGGATACAGCAAATCTGTATCTGGACTAGACGACTTACAGGAAAGGCTTAAAGAAAAGAAGAAGCTTAGAAATTTTTTTTTTGTAAAGTGGGAATGGGAAAGGAGGAGCAGAAACTAAGTGGGTTGGCCTTCTCAAATGTTCTCCCTGGATTAGGTAGAATGAGGTAATGACACTAGACTGGGAGGAGTGTCCCAGATCAAATTTACAGTAGGGGCGGGCAACTGCAAAGCCACCAAGTGTAAAACAGGATGCCAATAGGGAGGGATGGAGGGTGAAACAATAATCAGAATAAACAAACCCAACCAGATGCTTAACAATTGTAGAACATTTCTAGTTAATACCTCACGCACAGTGAAACTAGCTAGCACAGTATATGCAGACAATAAAAGTGCTATAAATAACTCAGAACTAAGTAAAAAACAGGATACTTAATGTTATATATGAGGTCACAGATGTATCACAGATTAGTTGGCTCAGAGCCCTTCCTCCGACTTCCTCCGATTATCTCAGTGTGAAATGGCAGAAACACTCACAAGTTAACTTCTTAAGTAACAAAGTTGAAACCTGAAACAACTTTAAAAAAAAAGCTTGAAAGAACCAATGAGGTGCTTACTCCAAGCTGTAGTCCAGGCAAACCCAGACAGCCAATGGCCCCAAACAATTCACTCTCACTGAAATGCTATACTGGCTATGGCTAAGCTATGATTGCCTGGAACATGTGCTCAGACACACAGCCTCTACTAACAAACAACTAGGCCCAAAACACAAGCCTGAATATGGACAATGCTACACTACCATTATCATCATTAAGTCATATTTCAGTTTGCACATGATTCTAGTACTTGATATATTCAGTTCTTTAGGTTCTCCTTGATCTATGTTGTATCTTGAACAGCTATGCTTGGCCAGTCCTCTGGCAGGTGTCACCTTTTGTATTAAATGCTTAGAAATAGACTGCATAGTTTTTTTTCTCTTTTTGCCCCTACTACTTGTAGATCATCAGACTTCTCCAAGTCAGTCAGTTGTCCCATTCTTTCCCCACCACTAGGGTAAGGGTTGACTAGGAGGCATTTAGAAGAGCATCAGGGATGGTTCAAGGTTTTTGCTACTATGCCATAGGGAGTGGTCATGAAATGGGATGACTGCAGAGACCACCCCCCTTAGTTCTCCAAGTGGTATTTACTCTAAGCAGCCCTTCCGGACCTTGACATAGCACCAGAAAAATCAACGAACATTTTCAAAATCCACAAAATTTGTAACTACAAACTCCCCAAAGTCTCTGGAAGAAAAAAATTATCTTAGTGGATCACTGACAACCCACAGCCATATTATTCTACAAATTAATGGAAAAAATTATGTTGACACTCTCAATGTCAGTCAGTGCATTCTGTTTACATGTTGCTTGTCCTGATCTTATCTGCCTTTATACCACAGTCACATCTTATTTGGCATTCCCAGACATTTGGGTGTCAGGCTACTGACTCCTCTCTCTCTCTCTTTCTTTTCCTGTGCTGACAAAGATAAACACCTAAGGGAAAAAAACCCTCACTACAGAAACTCTGTCACTAATAGGCTGTATCCCAGGTTTATGAAGGCTTGCAACATGTTCATAGTCTGCCAGATGTATTTAACTATTTGCTTGCAAGTGGTACTTTTGCAAACTTTCAGAAATCTGCCATTGTTATACCACTGTCAAAAGCTGGGCCAATGAATTGTATAAAACAGCCTTTTTTAGGCAAACTTCAAAGGACAAAACCACCACCATAACAGGTACAATCATGCAAAATCTGAAGGTAATGCTACTCAATGCTAGAAGTCTAAACCTCAAAATGCACTCCCTCGAGGCACTCCTAAAAATGGAGAACATCGATATCTGTGCAGTAACTGAGACCTGGTTCAAGGCTCCAGAGAGCACCCCTGCAATACCAGGCTACAACTCTTACCACACTTTTCGGCCACCAAACCAGGACTGAAACACTAAAGGTGGAGGAGTGTCAATATTCACCAAGGATATTCACACCACCAGGCTAGTTGGCCAACACAATGTGTCTGAAATTCTCCAAGTGCAACTAACACTAGGTAAGACTGCAATCCAAATTGTAGCTTGCTACAGATCCCCCACCATACCCCAAGATTCTCACTACACCTTTCTAAACATACTGGAAAATATTAAGATAGAACCAAACACCCTAATACTGGGTGATTTTAACTACCCTGCCATTAACTGGGAAAACTACTCATGTCCCAACACCTTTGCACAATGGTTCTTGGAATTCATAAATTCCAACGCCCTGGATCAACTAATCCATAGCCCCACCAGGGGCTCCAATATCCTAGACCTGGTCATTACCAACATGGGAAATCAATGCTCCATACCTATGGTCAACCCCTCGTTAGTCAGGTCTGACCATAAGCTAATCACCCTTAACATCCACATCCCACCCCCACCCCCCAGTAAAGAAACCACCATAAAAAACTTCTCCAAAGCCAGCTTCATGCTACTCAAGTCAGAAGTGACAAACTTCATGACACCCATGCAGACGAGAACTGAAAGTTCAACTGCTGAATCCTACACTAAGGCACTGTACGAGCACATCCACTCATGCATGAATCGTGCCATCCCAAATAGAACCAAAATGCTCTCATCCAAAAAAAGGAAGCCAATCTGGTGGTCCCCTGCCATAAACAAACTTTACAACAAAAGGAAGAAACTTTTGCAGAAAAGAGGAAAATCCCAGGATGCAAAACTCCCTTACTAGCCTCAGTAAGAAACTGAGATGCCTCATAAAATCCTCCAAAGCTAGTTACGAAAATAAAATTGCCAAAGATTCCAAAGAAAACCACAAAGCATTCTATAACTATGTCAAGAATCTAAATGGCAATGCTCAGATCTGCTCTGAGCTAAAACAGAATGGCATTAAATATACTGATCTGAAGGATATTGCCAATATCCTGGCAGATCGATTCAGTGCCAACTTCACCCCCTCTCACCCCTAAATGGCCCATCTCAATACCGAAGATTGCCAAATTCCAGTAATAACGGCCACACAGGTACAAAACGCACTCTCTAAAGCCAAGAATACAGCATCCATGGGACCAGATGACATCCCGGGCTGTGTACTACATGAACTACAATATGAACTGGCACCTCACCTAAGTGTCATGTTTAATCATAGCCTCACCTCAGGTTTCGTGCCCACTGAGTGGCGCAGAGCTGCAGTTATCCCAATCCACAAGAGGGGATCCACATTGGATCCCGGAAACTACCGTCCCATCAGTCTGACAAGCCTTATCTGCAAGGCCATGGAGCGTATTATCATGGAACTTATAAACAAAGACATTGGCAACCTTCAAACACTGGACCCCACCCAATTTGGGTTTGTGAAGGGCCGATCTTGTCTCCTGAACCTGATTGACTTCTTTGAATCAGTCTCCAGAGCCATGGACAAGGGTAAGGTGGTCCACACAGCCTATCTAGACTTTGCCAAGGCCTTTGACACCATCCCCCACCCTGGAATCATAGATAAACTTACTAAGTTGGGCATTAATCCCTATGTCACCCAATGGGTTGCTAAATGGCTTACTAATAGAACCCACACTGTAAAAGTAGCCGACTCCAAATCCAGCTCCAGACAAGTGACAAGTGGAGTACCTCAGGGTTCAGTCCTGGGGCCGCTCTTGTTTGGCATCTACTTCTCTGAAGTACAGGTCAACACTAAGGGACTCTGGCTAACAAAGTTTGCAGATGACTGCAAACTGGGAGCCATTATTGAATCCCCAAATGATGTGGATACTCTACAAAAGGGCCTTACAGAAACAGATGCTTGGTGCCAGAGCCATGGGCTCAAACTCAATGCCAAAAATGTATTGTTATCCCTTTGGGAAAAACATGTATCCATGAATTACCATATAGGTGGCAGTACACTAAACACAGAAAGTGTGATAAGAGACTTAGGGACACAGGTGGACAGTGGTCTCACCTTTGATAACCACATCGCCACAACAGTCAGGAAATCCTTCT
Organism: Protopterus annectens; assembly: GCF_019279795.1. Taxonomy (NCBI): domain Eukaryota; kingdom Metazoa; phylum Chordata; order Ceratodontiformes; family Protopteridae; genus Protopterus; species Protopterus annectens. The sequence goes on from NC_056729.1 coordinate 1,532,622,910, forward strand.
ATGTGGCACACCTCATCAAGGGCTTTTCATCCAGAAAAAAGGAGGTCATTGTCCCACTGTACTCATCCCTCATTAGACCCATTATAGAATACAACGCCCCATTTGGTATGTACCTCTCAAGACATCTCCAACAACTGGAAAGGCCTCAGAAATACTTCACTAAAAGAATTACAGGCCTAAAGCAGATGCCCTACGCTAACCGCCTTAAAAACTCCAGCTATACTCTGTCGCATATCGTCTACTCAGAGGCGATCTCTGCTTAACATACAAGGCCATGTCAAACCCAGAGCTGTTGGACATGCTACACTTAAAGAAATCCCAATCCCTCAGAGCTACACGCTCCAGGGATCTAAACCTTGTCATCACAATAAACAAAACATGCTGGAGTTATAGGTTCCTGACCCAGAGACTCCCCAGACTCTGGAATAGATTGCCCATACATGTCAAGCAGAGTGCCTCTTTGTCTTCTTCAAGAGGAACCTTGATGATTGGATGGGAGAAAGGAAATTCACCCCAGGGATCACATCAGTCGCCCTGCTAGACAGGGGTCCAAGAAAGTAAATAATGTGGGAAGAAATAGCCAGGGGAATTGTTATGGCTAGGCTTGTATAGGCCCTAGGGCTGATAGCCTAGTACCAACCTATGAACCTATGAACCTATGAACCTATATCTCTGTCTTTGGTTCCTCCCCTTTATATGTATTTGAAATCAGCTGCATCCACTCAGCTGAAGGATAGCCTACACCCCTAAGTTAATCTTGTCATGAAAAGCACGGCTTCACTAAAGAAACAGCACTGCTTTTGATTTTGATACCAATACCAGCCAAATCCATACTGGCATAGACAGTGGTTTTGTGCATGGATACTTTTCATGAGTCTGTCTACCACCAACCCTTTCATTCTGAGACATGTAAATAAAAATTTAACATTAACTGTGTGTATTCATTCCTAGCCTACCTCTTGGATTGATTGTTGAGGGTGCATATTGAAGCTTTTAGGTTTTTCCTGCCATTCTGTCCAGAAATCTGCTATTCACAATCTTCTCTAATCTGCTAACAAAAGCAAATCTGAAATTATCTATAAACTGATGACTTGAAAGTCTTTACCATCAACCACGTAGATGAGGTCACTAGCATACCCCTCAACAAAATCTCTGCTACAAAATCAAGGAACTGAGAATTATTTCCATATTGTAGGGCCACCTACCAGGCTCAAAATAAGATATGGCACAAAGGAAATTAAAACCATATTACATTGTAAATATTTGGCCTTTGACTGCTACACCTTGCTCATTCTCTCTCATTCATTCATTCTACACTTAAATAAAACATATGTTTCTCTACTCAAACCATCTTACAGGATGTTATACTAATTTCCAAAGAGACAAGGATGTTGCTGAGTAAATGTGTGCTTAATGCCACAGTTTAATATATGGTTTCACCCTCACCACTAGTTCCATGTTTAAGAGTCAGGAGTTGGAGACAGTGTATGGTAGGCAGTTTTTTATATCCTTTCTCTGTTTTCCTTTCACTTCCCTTCCTCCACTATCTGATTCATCTGTGCTTACGCTCTCAGGATTGATTTGACCAACAGCTCAGTATCACAGCTTCTCCACTTTTCCTGGCTCACATGTCTTGTTGGCATTACAAACTGAAGAAACATCCAGCAGAAGTAACAACAGAGGGATGGAAACAATATTACATGGGTCAGCAGGTGAGCATGAGTGTGTCTGGTGCAATGACATCCTTGGACTACTGGCCACCTTGGTCTTGATCCTACTCTCATTATAATGACCATTAGATGTACTCTAAGGGTACAGGACCGGGTGTGGTGTAGCTGACTTTTTTCAAGTCACCTACACTCTCTCACTACAGTGAAAGAGCAAATGTAAGAAGATTCTCTTCCTGTGGCTTCTGCAGCCTGATGCTACACTGCCTATCATTCTGAGGGCTAACATTCTGTTAGAATATTCCCCTCCCCTGCCTCTGTCAGAAGTGAGCAATGCACCTCAGCTTGCCACTTTTACTCAACATTGGCTGGATTCTCAGTTGAGCAAGATTACAGATCTATTTTATGGGCCTCAAAGTTAAAATAAAGTATACAGTGTTGTCCTAGAATCATGACCAGCATTAGCAGGCAAACTAGCTGGCTGTCAAGCGCACCATTCAGCCTAAAGTACTTCGCTAACTTATTTTATTTTTTAAATAACTAAAATATGTTCTTGTTGAGGTGGCCCTGTGGAAAGCAGACATGATTATGGCACTGTATAAGGAAAGTGCTATACAGTTCTTAACATCTGGGCTTTCTTTTCAGTCCCACCTATGATGTAAACAATGAATTTGAGGCTTTGAGAATCTGTGATTCATTGTCTAGGTCATAAGTGGGACCAATCAAAAAGCCCAGAAACTTAATGGAGGGCCATGAACACAATGGAGTAGTAACAACTTTAGGAGTCTATAGCCAGTGGCACCATGAGGGTCTACAAGAGAATGCTGTTGTCAGATGCAGCTCACACAGAATTGACTGGTTTGTAACAGACAGGCAGACAGATATTATTGCAATGGACTTTTTAGAAATTATTTTTGTTAACCAAGTTGGAATACTTTATTCCATGACTGGCTATTACGTGTGTGAAACTGAGGTGAAAAAAAATATTGTGGTTGTTATTGACTATTTATTTTACTACAATCAGACTTCTGAGGTGCAGACAAAGTTCCTATAATTGCTGAGTGTAGGGGAGTGCAAATGACTGCCATACTCTTCTGCCTCTTGACAGACGTCTTTTATAAGCCTCAGCATAGTCTTTACTGTGATAATAAACTCTTTAAATGTCCATGTGGGCTGGAATGACATGACTACCAGCAGGTAAGTCAAAGGCAGTTTTGGCAAACACAAAAATATTGAAAGCAGTTTGCCAAAACCGCCATCAGCAAACATTAAACAAACTTTTTTCAGGGACAAGCTCCCCTGTACCCTGCATGTGGGGGACTACCCCCATGCCCACTGCCACTGGAATTATATGGACCTACTCTGAGGTCACACGGCAGTTGAGAAAAAGGCAATCTTCACTGTTGATGAAAGTAGCTTCTGTGAACTGCTTTTGATGTATTTGCATTTGCCAAAACTACCTTTGGTGACCTGGTACACACCCCTTAAAACATATGTTCACAAACTACCCTCTCATCAATAAAACAATATATGTATCTTCCCTAAGACAATCACCTAAACTGTCTACCCAATTTTTAATGGTAATGTTTCTTAATTTTGTAACATTATGCAGATTATATGGTCATTACATTAGCGCTACTATACTGTTTCATAGGTTCATAGATTAGTACTGACTAACTGCCCATGTGGACAGTTTTAAGCCACACTAAATACCCCATGTGAGAATCAAACCCTGAAACTTGTGTCGGTAAGGTAAACACCTTAACCATTATGCCAACCTCCCACCATGTGCCCATTTTATCGCTGATTACCACCTGCTTTGTATTTCCCTAGGTGGTAGTTGATAAACAGATTGCTCTGGATTCCTTCAAATACCTTATTCAGAAAAATAAATAAACAAATACAATTATTTATTTATGCATGCTTGTTAAATAGATACATCCAGCCAAGCATTGACTATTTTCAGTAGAAACTTGATAAAATACATTCCAACACTGAAGTTTAATGGATTATTATTGCATATACTGAGTTGTTACATTATACTGTTGAAGACATTCACTGGCAAAGTTAATACATGCTTGCTTACAACTTATTTAGTTGCTTCTTGTTGACAGTATTAGTCCCATTATCACGGTATTAAGCATTACATGGCATCTCATCGGAAGGTTGCTCTACCATGCAGTGACATAGTAATTGCTTGCTAACTACACAATTTAGTATCTGAGCTAGTCACAAATGTAAAATTTATGGTTGTACTTCCTGAGGATTAAATTAACCACATTTCCCTCATTCGAAGGTTGTCCTTTCCTTTCATGAATCTTCCAAGCACTTACTTATTTCAGTTTATCTAAGTGTAAATGTAATCTGTGGCATTTGGATAAGCTGGTAGAGAAATGTTAATGCTTGCCTTGTTTATTTATTTCTTTTTGATACAGAAAAGTCCAATGGCTAGCAGAGATGAAACCCAATTCAAAGAACAAGTTGCAATCTGGAACCACACAGAATACGGATATAATAGTTTATTATACTTTAATTCATAACAAGCACTTTCACACCACAAGTGATTTGACTTATAATACTTTCCTTATATATGATATGTTTATACGATGACATTACTAATTCAAAGAATGTGAACCAATCACATTAGTGTTTCAATTTCCTCCTACTAAGAATGGGATTCAAACTATAACACTCACTAAGGCAGATGATAATATAGAAACAAAGACAACCCGCCACCATTACCACGGGTACCCACACCAGTTATGGTTATTTATATTATATAATTATTTAAGAAAGAAAAAAGAAAATAAAATAATTTCATAAAATGTATAATTCCTCATCCTGCCCGCTTGCTGCCCTTGGTCTGGTGTTTGTTCTGATCAGAAATGCATTACATCGCGATGCTCACGCAGGCAGATCAGAGTTGCAAGCAAAGCAACGGAGAAACAAAAGATCCATTTTTTTACTGTCTCAACATGTTACAATGGGTTAAAATAAGCATAAGAGTATCTAACAGCACGGAGATCTGTGTTTGTTTTTTAAATGTTTAAACTTTAAACTCACATACAGACACAGCAAAAAAGCAAAAAAGACGAGGGAGAGCTCCTAAGCTTTTTGTTTGTGTGTTGTTGTTAAAGTTTAGTTAACATAAGCAAGACAGCTTAAAAGCAACGAGATCTCCGCTGTATTTTTTTTTTTGTTGTGTGCTATGTTGTTAAACTTTTTTATATATAGCAGATAGTGTTTATAAAAGCGAAAGTCCGGCTTATCGGACCTTTTAGGCATTGTATAATGTTGCATTATGTCTATTAATCCAATTATGCTCGAAACTTTCAGTGTACATTCTTATATCTCCTCCTCTGATATTCTCAAATATTAGCTGTAACATATAAAACTTAAAGGTATGCATCGTCTTTTGGCTGCAGAGTGTTTTGCTAAAGTATTACACAAACAAATCTGAAATATATGGTTGCACTTCCTGAGGATTAAATTAGTCACATTTCTCTCACTCACAGGTTGTCCTGTCCTTTCATGCATCTTCCAACCACTTACTTATTTCAATTAATCTAAGTGTTTTGAAATGTAATCTGTGACATTTGGATAAGTTGGCAGAGAAATGTTAATGCTTGCCTTGTTTGCCTGTTATTTCTTTGTGATACTGCCAGACGAAGAGAATTAACAACATAAACAAGAGGAAATGAATCTGACAGTGTGTAGCCTTTGCTATCTCATCTGTCAGCAGATCAGTCATGTGATTTAACTATAGTAGTCTAATGCCAGGGTATTGAAAATGTTTCAAGACTGAGTGTGAATTAGTAATGATTCATAATTGAGTGGGGGTGGTACTGTGACAGAGTATTGTGCAGCTGTGTCATGGTTGCCTTGGTTACAGAGTTTTTTTTCATTGTAAACGTGATCAGAAAAAAAAATTGTTCATTCCAAGCAAAGGTAACTTAAGCTTCAGCTTGTAGTTGTTCTAGCCTGTTATGCCTTGAAAATAAGCCTGAATATTTATAATGTGGGACTTCAGAATAAAAAAATACAGGTAAATTTCCTTGTACCCAAAACAGGACAGCTGAAAGTACACAATTAATGAAGATATCCACATTCTAAAGAAAGTGATACAGCTATACAGCTTTTGACAGCTCCTGCATCTGCTATACTTATTTGTATTTTATACACTGTTTTATTTTCAGCACAAAATGAAGTATTTTAAAGCATGTCAGGATGCACAGTTCTATAGTAGAAACTCCAGTGCAAACTGGAGATCCCATGGGAGCACTGGCTTCGGAGAAGTAGGGCTTCTTGAGGAGTTACGTCATTTGCCAGAAGTGATTGACACCCCCCTTGCTGATGGCCATTACAAGACACACCCTGGATATTACTGGACATATGCAGAACAGTCAGGGTATTAAAACACAAAAATATCCTCGCCTCAAATAGGTGATCGTTCCAGTCTTAGTTCCTTTCCTTTGGAGAGATGAATCAGCTGGAGAGCAGTTACCTTCTTGAGGAATTACTTGTTTAATGGAATGACTGGAGGGAGGGGAGTTTGATAATTACCGAGATGTAGAAAAATGGTAAAAAAGAGAGAGGAAAAAAGAGAATGAGAGCGTAAGAGAGAGCGTGGAAGTTCCTCTGGTTCAATTTCCAAGGCTTGTTTAGTCTGTAATCACTATTTAAGTAATATGTTGCAATTGTGAAAGGGATTATACCACGTCCCTTCTTTTAAACTTTTGCCAACACTTCAATATTTAAGGTAATTGATTCGAGTAAGTTAAAAATGACTTTACTGACCAGTCAGCCACTATATATTTCTAAATTGCCATTTTCTTTCTCCTTCTATCAGTTGCACACCACCTATCTATTCCATTCTTAACTGATTCTCTAGATAAAAGGCATTGTTTTGTTTTTGAAGCTGAGCAGGGAAGAACAGATCATCCTCTCTATGTGTCAAAGCACCTTAGCTGACTCCTCTGAGCCTAAGAGAAAAGTGACTGTATATTTAGATTGGATACCAAACTCCACATTCCATTCTGGGGTATGAACCCAACAACCTTCCAAAGGAACATCATTTTACCAGGTTTCATCCTTGATCTTATCTTTTTAGTCACGATGTAAAGCTTGTGACTATAGGCAAGGAAGATGCCATAGACTGACAGGTAAACTATGAACTTTGACGTATGTCTCCCCTCTCACTTTGCCATCATAGACAACAAGACTGCAGATGCTGCAGTCATGCTGATCACTCTCCTTCTCCCTCATGTAAGAACAAGACCCCAATATATCTAAACTCTTTCACTTGGGGTTGCTGCTCTCTGATTAGCTTCAGAAAGCAATCTATTATTCAAGGGGAGGTAACACTGACCTCTGATTTGTAGTAACTAAGTTTCATCTCAGCTGCTTCGCAATAAGCAGTGAACTGCTCCAGTGCACATAAGAAATCAGGTTACCAAATCCTAGAGGCCAATTTCATCTACATTCTACACAAATGCACTAATCCAATCCCCAGTCTAGATACCATTGGAGAACTCTTTTTATTGATGTTATTACAAATATATAACATGTATACAGGTGGTTGGATTCATGCTGATTCATCAAATCTGCTTCAGTTGAAAGAGAGTTTGACCAACAAAATTATGCTGAAACCACTTTTGGTGAAACAAAGAGGTAATCATTTTTGCAGAGTGGTAAGCCTCCTTGTACCTCCCATGTGTGTCTACACCCACCTCCCCGTGAACGTATACATATCTACTCTAAAGTTCCACATAAAATCCAGATGACTTGCCGACTTTAAAACACATTACTGTCATTAGTATCTGGATAAATTCACTTCAACATTTAATATGAATATAACCTTAATAGATAGCAATGGATAAAAACTTTTATACATCTTCTTACATCAGACTCATCCTGCAAAAACATGGAAAATAACTCATTTTCAAACATTTTTTCTTATCTTTTCACCTTAGAAAAAACTGCTGTACATAACCATATGAGCTGCATATGCCTTTTTTCACAACACACTCTTAATCACACAATGGATCCCTTCATCATCTGACTGACCATTTCTTCATGTCCCAACACTTGCAACGTTTACATGGCATCATATCTCTTGCCTGAATTCCTTACCCATACCTACCCTCCATAAAAATAATTTTTTTTTAATTTCTAATCCTAATTTTAACAGTCTTACTGCAGTGCTGGTGCTTTCTACTAAATATCCTGCAATCCCTCTATCAGCACGCATTTAAACATGCCAAGCCTATTGGCCTAAGAAAATAAAATTATTTCTCCTGTAGTTCCTCCAATATACCTCAAACTTTTCAAAATGTTTCCTTCAGTCTAGCCTTATTCCCATAATGTGTGACTCCTACTTATGCACTTCAACCTTTCCAAAGTCTTTCCATTAGTCAAACCTTATCTCCATTCTGTGTGACCCTGAGTTATGTACTTCTGTCTCTTAATCATGTTGTTACATGGAAGACTGAAATCAGCAATTCGCAACTTCAGCCTTGATGAGCCTTCTTTATTAGTCTTAACATATGACTAGCTATAAAAATATTTATGCCTCAAATCTGACAAGAGTTTGTTAGAATATTGTTGACATAATGGTTAAGGTGTTTACCTCACAGACACAATGTCCAGGGTTTTATTCTCTCCTTTAAAAGAAATTAGCTAGGTTTAAAATGGCCCACATGGGCAGCTAGCCTAGTACTTAACTATAAACACATTTACTTCATAAAATCCAGTCCTTCTCCATTGGAAGCAGTATTAGGCATCATGACCATACTAAGGCAGAGCATTCCACAACAAGTGGATTTTATATAAGGTATACCATTAAGTAATATCTTTCATATTTTAATCTCAGACATACAAGTAACGCCTATAACTTATCATGAATTTTATAAAATCTAACACACCAGTTTAAATATACACCTCTATGTAATGATGACAAAAGTCACATTTCTTGATGAAAGAATGGTCATATTTAAGTAAACATGCAATAAGTTAAAGTTACTGTTATAAAATCTTTTTACCACTGTAAAAAAAGTTCAAAAGAAATAGCATCTCACAATTCAAATAAATTATTCTTAAGCTATTAAAGGTCACACTTACTTACCATAAAGGCTGTTTCTGGCCCAAAGTATTTGAAAAATAGGCATAATCCTGCTGTTTCAGTAATGTAACACTACTATTCTAATTGGCAGCCTATTATCATTTGAATTTAAAATGGTACAACTAATCACCAAGGTAAAAGGTTGATGTCTTTATAATATGTAATTGTTTATGTACAAATGGCCCCATATTTAGATCACATACTCAGTGTACCATATTTTCGTTTTGACCTGATTGCATTAAGACATGATATGCAGCCTACCTTTGCATGACTGTCCTATAAACTAGAAATGTATGCCATATCCTCGTTAATGTTGTCTCATCCTAGTATGTCCCCACTGCAATTAAGCACATAAAGGTATTTAGTCAGTCTAATTACATTTTTGTGTAAATGTCCACCCTCTTCATCCATTGTGCTCAAGACATATTACATAAATCTCCTTTTCTCATTCTGCTCAGATTGATCCTCACAATTGTCATCCAGTTCCACAAAACTTGCACAGCTGCCCAGTTTTTATGTCCTCACTTAATCCATCTCATTTATCCCTTAAGGTAAATGGATCAGTAATTATCTACACCTGTCTTTTGTAGTAGTAGTAAAACAATAACATCTAATTTGTCAAAAACAACTTTAGCACAACAGGAAAAGTCAGTCTATGTTTTAATTTTCATCTTCTACACTCACTCGCTACCTCACCAAACTACAATTACTGTGCAATGTGACCTCTGAATAATTGTGATCTGCATTGACAGGTCATTCATTTACAAGTAAACATTTTCCCAGTTGCTGAAATTTTACAAAACTTATTTCTTTTCATACAATGATATGATTTTGAGTCCTACTACCCTAGGATCCATGTATTTCTTTTAGACACAGTCAATGGCAACACAACTGCTTTCTCAATGTCCAAAAAAGTTTTTTGTTAAGCCAGTCCACTGTGCTCATTTAATTATCACTAAGTCCAACAAATCAGCCCTTTCTTCTCCTTCTACTACATCGATTAGCCCCAAATTCCACTGGTCTTTACTGAAACCATTCTGCTCTGCCACATATTACACAAGGTCAATAGTCTCCAAGGCCTTCTAATGAATCTCATTGGGTTTCTGTTTAGTTGACACCATGGCAGCCTGTTATTCATGCGAAAACTCACACTTCTCAACTTTAGCCATTCCCAAAATGAGTTACATATCCCAATGAAAAATTATTTTAATTGTCACAAGTCCTGTTGAATCCTTTCAAACACAGTACCTGCTTCTTTAAATTTAAATCATCTTTTTTGTGCTATCACCACAGATGTTCAGTTGAACCATCACCTCTTATCTGGTATCACTAGACATTTTTCACCCGGCACAAATATTCACTACACTTTTTCATTTCTCATTTCATCATTTGACACAAGACATCATCCCATTTGAAGTATAGCACAGTCATCTTGAGTGGCCAGGTTTAACTTAAAGAAGTAATTCTTTATTCATCCACACTGAACAGAGTGACCTACAGAGGGAACCCACCATGTAAAGCACTGCATGACTTCTGCCACACTAGATATTTTCCAGGCCTCAGCTACACCTTGAAATTCTGTCCATGAAAATCATGAACCAAAAAGGAGACAGAACATCACTGACATAGTCCTACTTCCACCTGGAATTTACTTGTCTTAATGCATAAAATGCGAGAAGTACGAACACAGACATAACTGAGAAATGAGTTAAACTCAATTTCTGTTAGCAAAATAAAAATATTTAATAGTAATTACTGTCTCTCTACATCCTTAATGGATATTGTTTTCCAATTTTCCTAATAATAGGTACATTTTAAATTATTTCTAAGTTCTCTTGATGTGTGTTTGTACCATGCATTGAACTGTAAAACTATATGGAGCTTGTGTCTGATACAAAATGCAGAAAGAATGCTCACTTCTCAAATTCAGAGGCTTCAGCAATGGCCCTGTGACCTTGAACTGTTGTAGCACCTCCCATAAGGCATTCCAGGGTACACAGTCATATGACTTTTTCAGGTTCACAAAATGCAGGTAGGTCATACTGATGAACGCTCATAACCCACTTCAATATGCATGCAGTGCTGAAGATTTGATCTGCTGTTCAGCAAGGAAGATGGAATCTGCACTGTTCCTCCTGAATCAGAGGATCAACTATTAATGTATCTTTTCTGATGCCCTGTTATAGTCTTTCTCAAGAATCATAAGAAGCATGATCCTTTTATATCTGAAAACATCTTTTTGTCCCTTTTTAAAATGCAGATGACTACTACCTCAGTTTGCCAGTCTGTAGGTGAATTCCATACTCTCCAGGCAGCATTGAAAATGTACTATGGTACCCCAGGAGCATTCAGTGCCTTCAATATTTCTGGCCAGATGTTGTACATTCCCATCATTTTATCATCATGGAACTGTTTAATTGCCTCATTATCCTCATCTGCAGAACTTGACACAGTCCTAATGGTTGTTTCTTTCACTGCCTTATTAAAAGCTCATTAGACTCAACGTGCAGCTTCCATCTCCTGACAATGACTCAATTGAAGGTCAGCATTCCTCCACTACTGCTAAGAAAAAGAAGGACCAATGTTCTCACAGGAGTCACTTGATGGTTTGACCAAACCTTTTTGAGACAATCTGAAGGTCAATCTTTATGGCCCTACCTATCACTGCTCAGACATGCAGAATTCACTTAACTTCACTGACAATTGTATCAGATGGCTTATTTCAGTATATATTTGTGTTTGTTAACTGGGTAGGTCGACAGTCCCTCGGATCCTTTTCAGCCATGTCCTATTATACACAAGTTACACTTTTAGTCAGATCACAGCAGAAAATTATAGGAAAATTATACACAAGTCACAATTTAAAAAATTACATACAAAATTTAGATTGTTCATAATTGTTCAAAACTTCATAGAGAATTTAACAATCACACAGATCATTTATTTATCATGATCTTCAAGAAACATTTTCACATGAGAATTTATACATGAGAAAATATAAATAGTGTTAAAGTAAAAATAAATATGTGTGAGTATGTGCATGAGCATGTGATGGAAATATGTGATGGGCATACAAATAGCATACAGACACATTAAAGACACATAAAGATGTCTGAGCTACAGGGTGGAGGCTAACTACTATGGTGAATACAAAGTTCCCTAGCCATGCTGAGCCTTCCTCAGCCATAGCTGCCAGTCTTATCAAATATATCTGACAAGTTCTAGGTGATAGCCTAGGGTATTTAATATGGGTATGCTGAGGCAGGCTACAAGCAGCCTTTGCATAGGCTTTTGCATGCATAGCAGAGCATAGCTGCCACAGCTCATTGATCCAAATTAAAAATTATCACTGATTAAAATTAAATCTGATCTGACTGGATGGGAAGTCTCCTGCTTCACATGGATGGGAGACAGAGACTGAGAATGTGCCCCCATCATCTCCTATTTATCTTGCAGACAAGTTTTAGTTACCTAGATACCTAGATCAGGTAATTTTGAAGCTATTTGTTTAGTGGATGTACAACAGCTGTACCAGAGTGGGATCAGCAGATCCTTTGTAGGCCAGGCATAGATTGCCACTCAGCAGTCTTTAGGAGAGTGAGTACAGAGTTAGGGCTTTGAGTTGGTCTGCATAGGGCATGTCTACACCTGGTATTCTTTTTGTGAGGATCATCCTTCTCTGGATGCTCCAGTTGTTACATATGCCTAGCACTATACTCAGTTATTGGTCTGATGAGAGGCATGCTTACTGAAACAATGACATCCTTGGGCCTAGATGCCATAGCCTTGCTTACAAATTGCAAAGCATAAAACAATTTCCTTACTACCATAGACACATGATGGTCAATCCCTAACAACTGGTGTAAGGAGATAGAGTAAGATGTAGCTTAGCTGAGAACAGAACCTAGGAAAACGATGTAAGAGTGGGTGATAAAAGGGAGGTTGTGTATGCATGGGGTAAAACTTTAAATATTTAATACATCTTGAAAGTTGCTATTAAGTTAATGATGTGAGTCAATAAAGGACAAGGACCAAGCCTAGCCTCAGTCAGTACAGCATACTCATTTGCACATTTTCTTTAAATGGTCAAGGAGCTTCCTCTGAAATAATTTTCAATCAGTAAGTTATCTAATTTCTAGTGGGATCCTGTTCCAGTTGGCAGGAATAATTTTGTTGAAACTTCTTTCCCAAATTGTCAAATTGAATGGGGGTCTGACAAGTTATTATTATCTTGGTTTGTGAGTGCATAGTGGGAATGTTTAATTTGTAGTTTGGATCTAAGGGAGGGCAATAAAATGTATAGAATATTTTGTAGGTAAGAGTGGAGAGGACTAGAGTAGATCTGGCTAGAATTGGTAAGTCATTGCTTTATAAAGGGAGACACAGTGGTGTTCATAGTGAGGGGCTAGGCTGATGAACTGACAGATTGTGTTGTCACTCGCCCGAGTTATGCTAGTGTTGAAAGCTGAGTGCATTGTAAGTAGCTGTTGCCTTCCTGTCCAGTTTGCACCTATGAGTCATATCTATAGACCCCCTCCCACTAGCATTTTATAAAATACTGGAAAGTCATTTTTTTAACTCAACAGATTTGTCTATTGCCAATGTCCCACAGTAGGTCCTAGAGTCACTCCATGGCAAATATCAACCAACATTTCACTACAGATCCTTGTTGCTGCCTCAACTACTGGCGTCTCGAACTAGGCCCATTCAGATACCATAATCAAGCTCTTGTACATGATGTGGGGAGATGCTGTTCTAGAGGATGGAGCTCATGCAACACAGAAACATCTTCTTCATAGTTCATAGTTCATAGTTTAGTACTACCCTACATGACACTCAAACCCTATACCTTGTGTCAGTAAGGTAAACACCTTAACCATTATGCCAAACTCCCACCCCTTCTAGCCATTATTGAGATTGCCACAATGCACATTAGGGTTTCATGTGCCTGTTCAGTTACTGTCTTGGCCTCTTAATCCAAAACATCAAACAGTGATCAGCTGACAGCTTAGCACCCCTCCTAAACTGAGTAGCCACAGTCTACCCCCTCAGGTCTGATGACATGACTACAGAGTCAATCTTAGATCTTTGGTCAAAGGAAATATAATATTAAATATACTTATGAAAAGCCTTGTGATGAACATGAGCTCATTGCAAACAATCCATGACATGAAAATCAGTCTAATAACAGCTCAGCTCCTCACTAGGATTTAGATCAAGCAAGCCCTCTCGTATCTCTCTCACTTAACATGTGAGCAATGAAATATATTCCTGTAACATGATAGAGTCAGTAGGTGGCATTCCTCTCAATTTAGCACAATATAAAGATTTTTGCCTCATACGGTGCTGTTGTTGTTTGTCTTTTGGCTTTTCCCGGTTAGGGGTCGCCACAGCGGAACTCCAGTCCGCTAATGATTGGCAGTAGATTTTCATGAACGCTGAAGTGCCAGCTCGACGTTCAACCTTCAACAAAGGCACGCCCATTTACGCATGTCTTTCGAATACACACCCAACCACGGGGAGGACATGCAGACTCCACACAAAAGGCACTCCCCGCACTCCAGCCGAGAATCGAATGGGAGAACCTCATGCTGTGAGGCAGCAACGCTACCGCTGCACCACCGCGGATTACTGTTCCTCATAAAATTTTGTTTTTCTGGCAAATCCCTGAGGAATGAGATCACTACCTAATGACAGACATTTGAGTTTCAGACTTCATACCCTTCAGAAAATGTATGCTAATGCAAAACCTGTTATTTGTGCAGCTTTCTAATTTTATAAAATCCACATTTAAAATCTGTCCAAAAATTTGAGCTTTGTCCACCCATTACTTTTTGACCAGAATTCATGTGCTAAGAAGTTGAGTGGTATGGCAGCAGGTACCCTAGTGAATATCATTTTTCTGGACCCCAACAAAGTTGAATTTTACAAACAGGTATTAAATTTGAATGAACAAATATTAGAAAGAATTTTACTTTCTGAAATTTGCAGTTATAGTGAGATAACCTTCTCATTTACTGGGAAAAAAATTGAGCTGCAAAGCTCCCAGCTCAGGGCTTGTGAATATCTCTTTGCCTTCCTGAGACCTCTCATGAGGGATAACTCCAGACCAAGGGAAAGACCACCACTAGTTGAGAAGTTTTGCTTTTGAACAAGTGCTGCTTATTGAGTTAAGACCAACTATTTTTAGCTGGTACTTTTTATTTTCTCTCTCAAACTCTAGAATATTCCTCAGCTGTGACATGGCTGCTCATGTCTTAAGATTCAGTTTCTGTTTCCAAGGTCTTAAGTATTTCTTAATTTTCTCAGATTATGCCATCTTAATATGTCCCACTGCTGCTGGTTTTGGCTCTGGGCATACTTCACATGTTTGCATTTTGCTTGCATTTACTAAATAGAATGTCATGTTTACAAAGCAGAACACCACTATTACTGCTGATGGATTTTTGTTGTTGTTTTGTATTCATTAACATTGTAAACCTGCATATGCATTCAGTGTACGAAGTGCATTCTACACTGCTGTTCTTGTTTTTGCTTAGAAAATGTCACCACTGATGCACAGATCAAAGAACAGTTGTCACTGTATAAATACTCTATATATGAAGTTCTTCAGAAGTTAATATTTATTGTGACAAGTACCTGTTTTCATCACTGTTACAGTATTCTATGCATATTCCATAATGAATACTCATTTCTGTGTTTGCAGAAATTGTATTTTGTACTGTGAACTTTTTAATAAATCCTGTATAGCTGGAGTTTTCTTCTCCTGGCTTTCACTATGAGAGTTGCCCAATCAGTCTTCTCAGTCAACAAAAATAAAGAAAGAAAGAAATAAGAGTAAGAAAACTGTAAATAGTAGGAGCAGAGAGAGGTTTGGGATCAGGGAACAAACAATGACCGTCAGTAGATGTACATGGTCACTACTGTGACACGGTGGGATTGGCTGTGTTGATCTACATGGATGCCTTCCTGGCTGTGGTTCTAGGGAGAGAGCACATGATCATTAGCATAAGCCTCTCCCCCTGCATTAGCATAAGCCTCTCCCCCCGCATTAGCATAAGCCTCTCCCCCCGATTGACACGTTAGTATTCAGTATAGCCACAGAGTCAGCCCTATGTGGTGCTGCACTTCTTCGTGCAAAAGTACCATGTAGTACTGTGCTAGGGCCATTGTTGAATGCAAAAAGGTTATCACAACATTTACACAAAGGTATACATGTTGTGGTACCTTTATGAATGCATCCCTCGGTTTTAATATAGGGAAAATTGTCATCCACAACTTTTCTTTGCATACTGCTTGCATTGCCATGTACTTGTAGAACTCATGACATTCATCTCCTTCATAATATAATGATGTCCTCTCCCCTGCAGCTTGGCTCAGAAACATATTCAGTTAAACTTTCAACACTTGAACCATCAAAACAAAACAGTTTAGCTACCAAATCAGAATAGGCATTATTCTCATAACAACTGGAACTGTTGTTGTAGTGCTCGTCCCTGATCACCACAAATATACATTGGTAACACACATAAGAGGTCATCAGAATGAATGCCAGGTCAAAGACTGCCAAAGATGGTAGAGATCCAGATGGAATTCATGCTAGCAATAAAGCATTTCATTTGTTGCCATAAGAGGGAGCCTCAAAGGACCCTCATAGTTTTGTGGGATCAAAGAGCCAGACAAAGGAGAGATTTAATTTATTTAGATTCGGAGTAGAACATTGATCCAGATGGACCATTTTCAGGCTCAGCCTGCAAAACGTGATTGCAAAGTAATAGACAAAGAAGTAGCTTACAGTGCAGTTAAAGAGTGCAAGTACAATATTAAGCATTCAGATGTGTCATAGTATCACAGAAGTCTATCTAACATGGTAGGAGTCTATAAGATATGATCCAACACACTAAAAGCTAACATAATATTGAGAATACAGAAACATTATAGAAACATAGCAAAAGTCTGTCTAGTACCAAAGTATATGCAACTCTATAGTCTAAGTTGAAATCATTGCATTTTTCTAGCTAAATGAGAGTGGCACTAGTCATTCAAATATTTTCATTGAAAAAAATAGAAAATTAAATAAAGTGTTCTCCACAGACTAAAACAGGCCAGTTTTACATATTGGGTCACACTGGAGCTGAACTGCAGGCGTGCTAGATAAAGAGCTCTGGTAAATAAAAAATGAAAGTATGAGGCAGTCAGCAAGGAGAAATGAGGCAGTGATCCTTTACAGCATAAAAATGTTATGTTACACAAGGTTTAAAGGTGATGGGCAATGCATTTGTCTTGTCTTGATCTACTTCTTCACATCCTTGCCGATATTTGGCATTAAATGTGTTGCTTAGTAAAGTCTGCCACTAAAAATGCATCACTCTATATTGACTTCAGATCTTTAATCACTATCCTGTGCAAGACAACATTCAACTTTGACAAATACTTGTTCTGCATCTATTGACAGCAGACTGGAAACATCAAAGAGAGCAGATCTGCAGGCTTTTTTAGCAGTTCACACAGATGCCTGTATACTGGGCAGCATGATAGCGCCATTTTTTCCTTTGGTTTAGCTGTATTATATTCAGCAAAGTGATTTGGTGCAGGTGTTTTTTCCTTGCCTTAAATTTATTTCATTTGGCTCCCAATGTTCAGTATTCTTCTAATTTTAATGTGTACCACGATATATGCTGCTCTTGGAGAAAATCTATGTACTGATCCAATTTTTACTGGGATGCAGGAATTGATGTGTTTTCAGTAATTTTCTTCAAGACTACTGGAACACTCAGATGCATCTTTTCATAGGTGCTACAGTGCAGGTTATTATAATCATTCACTCATTCATTGCTTGTTACACATTTTATTCTGTTCAGGGCTATTGAGAATCAGAAGTCTATGCAAGCAGTTAGTGGGACTAAGACAGAGAACTAATCCTGGGTGAGATGGCAGTCCATTGTAAGCTACACATACGTATAAACACATTTGCTTACAGACTGCACTCAGACACCTGGGTTATTCAGAGCAATGATAATTCACCTAATGACATGCCCCTGGGACGATCCATTTTTATTCACCAGGCAGACCTGCTGGGTACAGATTTCCCTTTTCAGGGGTGGATGGATCTCTCAAAGTTTGAGCATTCTTACTCAGTTGCATTTATCATCCTCTAAGAAAGATCCAGTACAAGATTTTACTAGCTGAACAGTTCTAGTTCCATTACTTATAATATTAATTATCCACTGATGGACTGCTATTCTATTTTGCCAAGTTTAAAGCCCTCCATTTTAATATCAATAAATATATCATCCATAAAAGGAGTATTTAAAAAAAAAAAACAGAAAAAGTACTATTTCCAGAGAAAAAATAACCTTTGTCATACCTTAACATAGTGCAGAAGACAGTGCATGAGAATAAATCAAGAAGACTATAACAGTTTTGAGTACCAGCAACTAACCAAGCGACAGTACCAAAGTAGCACACAATCAGCTAATCATTGTACATCCACTGTGAAAAACGTTAAGCGTTGAATTCATGATCTGGTGTATAAGTGAACATTAATCATTTTCATATCAGTGTGATTGACAACACTCTCTGAATTAAAATAAAATTATTTATTTAAAATGTGACTTTATCTTCCACTGTATGACAGAAGATCAACTAACAAAAATGAGAACTTTATGTCCTCTTGAAAGAATGGATAACCAGTTTATATTTCTTAGATTAACAGGGAATTTTAAAGAAAGAGAACAGAATAATCAGTCACAGGATTATCAAGAAGATAGAAAAGCTATCTAAGAAGAGACAAAAGAGCAAAATAATATAATAACTTCATGTTGTTTGTTTAAACCAGGTACCTATTCTAAAATATTATATTCAGAATAGCATATTTATGCTTAATACTGCTAGAAGATTCATGTTCGACTAGCAGCATCATCACTGGAGGGACCAGGCAAGGGAGGACAGCAATGAGTGGCTAATGTTGGGTTGCCCATCTGGGTGAGTGGAGTGGAGGAGGGGAGGAAATGGGTTGGAAACGCCAAGTCTCATTGTAATACCAGCATTAAGAGTTGGGCAAATTCCTCTCTACAAGCTGTATATAGCTTGGATCAGAGGTTGCATTTGCACTGAAGCTTGAATGCCCCTACAGAAGCCAACCATTACAGAGCTCTCAGGGTTGCCATGCAGTGGTGGCTGTTAATACACACACTCCCAGCAGCAGTAAAATACTGCACCAACATCATTGATCTCCTCCCAAGCCTGGCAGGTGGGCTGGGTTGAATCCTGGGCTGGCTAAGCTGGGTCTGGTAGATCCAGTGAATGAGGAGAAAACCTGGTAGCAGCTTATGGTCATCAGTATGGAGGTAGGTGGGGGGGAGTAGATTCCTATGTACACCAGATCACAGACAGGATAGTGAACTAAATTTTTTTATTCTTCACCAATAAATTATCATTAGCTCCAAGTTATGGCAGCCTTGGAGTGCATGTATTATATTTGATGTGAAGAGTTGCAGTCCAGGAGACCAGTGTTTGTAGGGATATGAGGTTAAGATTTTATTTTTCAAACAAGTATTATGTGAATGTCTCAGCCATGCATCCATCTGTACATCCATCCCTTCATCCATCCATTTCCAAAATAGTTTTTTGACAAGAATGCTAATCCATCAACTAAAACTTTTTAAAACTGAGTACTGGCATATTATTTCTCCAGGAGGAGGACTAGCTCTGCTATGACATCCTGCAGATATCAGCCAGGAGAACCATAGGTCCTGAGGCTGCACCATAGGCCCCAAGGTGGTACCATAGGTCCTTATGCTGTACCATAGGCTCTGAGGTGGTACCATAGGTTCTGAGGCTGTACCATGGGCCATGAGGCTGTACTATAGGTCCTGAGGTTGTAAAGCTGACCAATTCATCTTAAATTTGTTAGTTCTGCTCCTCACACATCATGTTGCTCAGGATGGATAAAAGCGGCTACTTCATTTACAGTGGAATTATTAATGGCTTTATACCACCTGATGAAATAAGAGGATACTAGATTGTTCTGAAAGAGGATCCAAGCAAGTGAAACTGTCCAGGCATTGGGATACGTATATGCCATTGATGTTATAGCTGGATATTTGATAAAAACCTGTTTCATTGTCCATGTTTGCATTGCTGTTAATTATTTTAACCATTGTATGCAGCTTTGATATGCATTATGTGTCACATATTTGGCCATTGAAAGTTGACTTGTTCTACTTTCCAACCTGCCTCCAGGAATATGTAGCGGTGGAATGGTGATAGTTACTGAGGCAAGACTGTGTGCCCCACCACCATCCCAGGTGTCATTGTCTATTCTAGACCTGATTTTTTTTGTCTTCCTTTAATGTTTTGTCTATGACCTCAGGACTGGCTTTATGCATAGGTGAATTAGGTAACAGCTTAGGGTGTTGTGATTGCAAGGGAGTTCTTTTCCTATTTACTTATTTTTTTAGAGTAATGTTTCTTTGCATTAAAAATAAATAAATAAGTGCACCTACTAAAAGTAAATGCTGCAGAACATTGGACGATCTGTTGGGGGGGGGGGGTGCAATGCTCTACATGACGATGTTCAAGTCACTTTAGGTTAAATATTGCAAGGCTACAAGAACAGAGACCTTGCAACATTCAAGTATAGGCACAAAGCTGCCTGAAGTTTTTTTTTTAAATACAGTAGAAGTAATGCATATTGTTACCAAGGTCAAAATCAGGGACATTCTGCAGAATTCTGGACAGAGGAATGACATGGTATTGGTGAGATGACTATAATATTATGCTTGCAAGTTACAGATACAATAATCCTACTGCCTGCTAGCAGTGATCAACCAGATAGTTTTGGCAGTTGTTTCTGTTTTTAAGATTTGTATGGGGAGTTGGGATGAGGGTAATGGGATGGAAATATAAGGGTCTATATTACATGAACGGATGATCATAATGTTGAGTACAACATACTCGACACACTTTGATCGATCATTCATGTAATCGAAACCTTAAAACCCTGAAAAATACAAAATTGAAAGATTTTGTTCACCCCACACCTTCCCTATAATAACATACAACACACACACATACAACCAATGCATACAAACCCCTACACACTTACACCATTCAAACACTTAAAAACCTACGCAAACACATCTACGAGATCGCTGCACATTGGGGAAAGTGCAATTTCCCGGTAATCGCAAAGTGACTTCCTACACAAGCGATTACCGAGAAATTGCCCTTTCCCGAATGTACAGCGATTTCGGAGTTGGTATATAAAAGAAAGCAACCTCTTACCGAGCCATTCCGAACAGTGTAACGTGTTTACGTCACATGCTACACTCACTAGGAAGGCCGACCAAAACATTTCGGAACTCCAAATTTCGACATTTGAAGTCTCTGATTACATGAACGTTCGATCATAGTGTGTCGAATATGTTGTACTCGACATTACGATCATTCGTTCATGTAATATAGACTAGAAATATAAGTGGTAAGCCTGTTTTTACAATAATGTTTGAACTAATCAACCAAATATTTTAGGCAATATTTCTGCTTTAGAATTTTTATGAGCAGTAGGGTTGGGGGAAATGTGCTGTAAGAAGTATTATTACTGTTTTTACAATAATGTTGGCAGTGACTTACCTGATATTTGAGGCAACATTTCTGGCTTTGTGATTTGTGTGGGCAGTTGGGGTGTGGGGAACGGTGGGATGAGATGTGTTATTTACTGATTTTATAATAATGCTGGCAGTGATTGACCAGATATTTTGGGAAATATTTCTGTCTTTGTTATTTGTGTGGGCAGTTGGGATGAGGGGAATAGCCCCATGATATAAGTATTATTACTGGTTTTACAGTTATGTTGACAGTGCTCAACTAGATATTGGTGAAAATATTTTTCTGGCTTTGTGATTTGTATGGATCAATTTGAATTAGAGTACTTTGATGTGTGGCAACTTTTTTGTGTGTACTGTAGAGGTGATACATAGCTATCAGATGTTATGGCTGTAACTGCTGGGAGGGGGTTGGGTGGCTGGATGAAAGTAACTGACCTGGTCTTTATTCAACTTAAACAATCACTATCTAGCTTTGAAGGACTGCTGTGCTTTATATTTGCTGTGAGTGCCTTCTGTGTAAGAAAATTACTAGCTGTCTTGCTGCTGTTTGCTTATTATTTTGGGTTTGCAGGACTAATGTGATTATGAGAGACAATGTACAATATTTTAATGTGTGGTAACTGTTTGGAAAAATGGTGAAACACATTACACAGTTATCCTCTTTTATCATACTCGGAGGTCTGAATTGGCTATAACTGCTTGATGTGGAGTTGTCTGGATGAAAGTAACTGACCTTGTTGTCACTTGCTCAGTTTTAAAAGTCATCTCTCAAAAATAAGGGGTAAATGCATTACAGAATACCCAGATATTCTGAACTTCTGGGGAATGGTGGATGTCACACACCAAGGCTGTATACGTATATTTTGACATGGGCTTAGTAATCACCTCTGCCCTGAACCCAGCATAATTTAAAAATAGCCCTGTTATGGGTATACACAAGAAGTTGCTTACTTATGTGGAGGTATGGTTATGTTGTCATTATTTAACATCAAAAGTCACTTTATCTTGTATTGGGCTGGGGGCAGTCTGGTCATTATTTCTTTAGGTTTCCTCACAAACATCAGCAGGGGGTGCACAGATGGTCACTATAACTTGTATAGGAGCACTACATTTGTCTCTAGAAGTAACGAGTTGGAAACATTACTGTAATCATTTTTTTAATTTTCCTCATAATCAGACATCTGATGCACATACAGATGACTCTCTTTTGGGGAGAGTAAATAAGCATGTTGTTTACATAGGTCTGAGAGCAGATATGCCATATTCTGTTGTTTTTATTTGCCAGTTTTATGCCAGTCTGACGCCAGAAGGGTACACAGCATGTGTCTCTCTTCTGGGGGACAGGGATGTGGAGACACTCTGTGTATTAATATAACAGCAACTGCTTTAAATGTGACTCTGGGTATTTGTAACTTAATTTGAATCCCTATTTAACACAAAAGGGGGATACCCAGGAAATGACTACCTATTTTGAGGTGCGTAGGGAGGGAGGGCAGGTACTATACCTAGATATGATACATGTAGCCTCACAAGCATTTGTATTCTCATTCTGCTGTAAACTGCTATTTGATCAGGTTTAAACATTAAAACTTGGATACATCTTATATCTTTATTGAACTAAAAAACTAAGATTGAATTTCTTTTCCATATGCATAATTTTTGTTCAGGAAATTAATGGACCAAAGTTTGGAAAAAAGCACTATAGTGTACCTCAGAACAACCATAACCCCATGGCTTCCGGGTGCCTAGCAGTCTCCAGACCTCAAGATGAATTCACTTATTACAGAAACGTTTTGATCAGTTATGGTATTTTGAAAGGATGCAGGAAAAAGCAAAGTTGAGGAGTAAGACAGAATTTCTTTCCTTAATCATGGTTTTCATTCAGGCCATTGTAGCATGAAATGTTGTTTTAAAAAGCTCTAAAATGCACCTCAGAGCATCTGGAAACCTCAATGATTAGGCCCTCAGACCACTAACTTAATGCAGTTATTTCCACTGCACTTATTACAGTGTAATCTAGGTCAGTTAGAATGTCCTTAAAGGATGCAGCAGAAAAAGATGAAGAGTAATATTAATTTCTTTCATTGATCATGACTTGTGTTCAGGCAATCACTGGACAAAAAGTTTGTTTAAAATCTTCTAAAATCCATTTCAGAGCATCTAGAAACCTCATGGCTTTTTGGCACCCCCCCCCCCCCAAACCCTCAACTGAATACAATTATTTCCACTGCAGTTTTTACAGTGTAGTCTTGGTCATTAAACAAAATTCAAGCGTAATACTGAATTTCATTCTTTGATCATGTTTTTTTGTTCAGGCAATCACAAGGCAAAAAGGTTGTTTAAAAAATGCTAAAATCTCAGAACGTCATGCAGTTTTTTCCTCCACAGTTATCACAGTTTAGATAGAACATGTCAAATGAATGAATGAATAATTGTGGAAAAAACTGAATAGTAAGACAGACTGTGAGGAAAAAGAAAGAAACAATGTTTAAAAGTAATCTGGATAGCATGAGATGGCCAAATGAGACAGGCAGTGGAGGAGTCACTATGGACCCTTTTCAGCTAGGACATCAGTTTACCTTAGGCTGGCCTTGCATGGCCTTACCCCAACCATTTAGACACAGTGCCCTGGTCAGTTTGCCATACCTTACTCTTCTGCTGTCTATTCCTGGGATAAAACGGGCATTCATCTGACAGGCTTTCAGTTGACATTTCATGGAAGCTGTCCTTTATCATGGTACATTAATACCCAGAAGTGTAGCTTGTTTAATCAGCACCCTGTAAACTAGTGCCCCACCCCCTCAAAGCAAAAAAAAAAAAAATGACTTTTGCAAATCTGCAGGATTCCAATTGGCTGGCTTCCTGTAGACAGTACCTCATCTGTGCCCTCAACCCCCTCCTCCAGCTCTTCAATGAAGATAAAAAAATGTCTTCCTTCTACTGACACACAACCAGGTGGCCAGATGCATGGCATGTCTCCCCTCCTGTCCCAGTCAGTAAGGTACCATTTTTGACCCCTGGCCCTCCTTCCTCTCATTTTACTAAAAAAAAAAAAACTTTATTTCTTTTAAACTATAACAAACTGATCACAACAAATGTAGCAAGCAGTTGCTACAGTTTATAACCTGCATGGAGAGGTACAGCCCTCAGGTTTTAGTTTAAAAAATCTTTTCTCTTTTACCTGTAAAAAACTGATTGTTACAATTTATACTGTGCACAAAAATATATATATTTTTTTACTTTTAAACCACAAGAAACTGTTTGCAACAATGCAGCAAGCAGTTGCTGCAGTTTAGACCATGTAGGAAATTTTACCGTGTCCATGTTTGACCATAAATGCAATACCGGCTTCTAAAAGCTGAAATGCATTAAAGAGCGATCAGGATTGGCCAACTGCACCCAGGCAGTTGCCCCGTTTGGCCTGCCCTACCTATGCTAGTGTTAATACCACTAGGGGTCAGTCTCCAATGTGTATGACATTTGCATACCTGTGGCTGTGTCTCTATAACATGGTTTCCATGGTGTCATGCAGGGCACTGTCTGGTAGGCTTTATCTGCCACCTGAGGATAAGCTACTTTGAGCATTTCAGACTCCTGAGGTTGTTCAGCCCAGCCACTCTGCCTTGCTGGTCTTTATTTGAAAATCATGCACTGTCATATTCTATATACTCAGTGGGACTGGTTAAGTGGCATTTAATCATGACCCTTGTGGCACATGTACTGATGTACTGCCTTTTTGTTCTGTTTACTGTTGCATGCTCAATAGCAATTTACTCCTTTAGGGACCAAAGTAGGGCACATTACTGAAACTGCTTTTGTTTATGGTTTCCTTTCTTTACTGCTGTTTTCCTCTTGTTATTATTATTATTTATTTGTCTTATGTTGCTTTTTCTATTTGCATTCATATTTTTGCTGTGTCATCCCCAGCAGTGGATGTGGTGTGTCAGCAGCCACCACACCCCGAATCGGCCGTTCATATTTTTGCAGTATCATATCCCATCACTGGATATGGTGTGGCAGCAGCCAATACACCCTGCACCTACCATTCATATTTTTTGCAGTATTATCCCAGCAGTGGATGTGGTATGGTAGCAGCCACCGCACCCTACACTGCCATTCATATTTTTGCAGTTTCATTACACTATGTACCTGCACTGCTATTGCCTACTAGGTCCCCACTTGTTTCTAGGCCACCCTCTCTGCAGGGTGACATAGGACATCCAGCGGGAGGTGACCTGCAGGGTTTCCTAATGCCATCTGGTGGTCTGTCTCTGGTAGAGGGAGTGTAGGCTCCTCATCAAGGGTGCCACCCGTGAGTCCTGGTATGTAACCTAGCAGAAGGTGGAAGGCCTGGGAAAATCTTGGTGTACCAACAGCTGGACATTCGCTTTGGCAGGCTGAAATGTGTCCTGATGTGACTGGAAGAGTTGCAGCAACGTCCGGCCCTGACCAGTGAGCAGATGCAGTGATAACTGTCCACATGTTAGATACAGCATTGTGCAGCATGACTGTCAGCTCATACCTCTTCCTATCCTTCATAATGATGTTCCTTGTCCTTGTATATCACTGTCCTCACCAGTTTGTAATCCACTTCTCTCCAACAATAATTGACCCCCATTTATCTTTCTCTCTCTCCTTTGTGCTCTCCACCCTATTTGTGTTAGCACCACCCCATTAGTCTTTGTCTGTCTTTTGTGCTTATTTATCTGCCTCTGCAGCCATCTGTATACCCACTTTACTGCGTACATATCCCCCTTGATATCATTCCCCTGATCCCTTTTTTGGATATATGAAAAAATGGGTATCTGTCTACAAAAAAAGAAATAAAATCCTCTTCCTTTCCCCTTTCTTTCCTCTGCTCACACTATCATCTTTCCAGCTGTCTTATGCACCCATTTCTTTTACATTTATAGTACAAAATTAGTAGGGACTTTACTGTGTGGCCTTTATCAGTGCTTTCAGCTGTGCTTCCAGTGACATGTCATTGCTCATGTGAACTGCTGTCATACTGTGCTTGCTATTTTGCAATCTGCTGAGGTGTTCCAGCAAACTCTGATTAGTCTGAACCTGTCATGTAGCATCACTCTTATTGCATAGTTAGTCAGCATCAGGTTGCATTGTTCAACTTTTTAAAATATCACCAAGACCACTGATCCAAAAAGTAATCAATTTTAATGAAACACTTAGCACCTCGGCTTGCACAGCCTTCCAAGAGTAAAAACACTACAAAACACTCTTTACTTAAATACAGCATATTGCTGGAGCTGAAGGGAATGTGGAACAGTTTCTAGCCCTGCCCAAAGCACAAAATTCGAAAGATATGCAGAACAACTTTCAGAATTCCAGTTCTGCCAAAACAGATTTTAACAACAGAAAACAGGGCTGCAGTGAATGGGGCCAGCAAAAGAACTATAATAAGAAGGGACAGCATAACAAGAAAAAACTCTGGTATTAATGTATTTTGTGACAATTTACATGTGTTAAATCTGTCCAAACATGAAATTTCTGCTGTGGTTATGACTTTATTATGTCTTGGCCTTAAATTTATACCAACTGCTTTACCAATAATACATGTACTTAAAAGTGAAATCTTTTCTTTCAGTAGAAAATTGCATTTGATGTATTACTTTAAACAAGAGGGAGAGGTTGTGTATACTGACTGTTATGAAAGTGGTGATGATGATTCTTTTCACTCATGTTTGTCATCTCAGGAAGATTTGTTTGAGAATGACTTTAATGTTTATTGCCAACTGAACACTGATGCTATCTCTGTTAAAAGCTCTTTTATTCCACCTTTTCTAAACAGCACTTTGGAAGGATATTTTGCTACACTTAATTTTGAGGTTGAATAAATGTACTGATCTTGCATAGAGTATAAGTCTAATATATGCTTTAACTTAACTAAGCAGCAATGGCTAGCCCTATTGGAATTTGATAATGACAGAAGATGGGTGGTTAAACCATCTGATAAGGGCAACCAGATAGTAATCATGCATTTTACACAATACTTAGAGATGTTATAAACATTTGAACGATGTGGAAATGTATAGAAAATGTGATGTTTCTGATTACTTTGAAGCTATTAAGGAGTACCAACTATTGTTAGACAAAGGTCTTAGGTTGGGGTATTTTACCTCTAAGGATGTAGAAAGACGTTTGGAGTGGAAAACTGCTCTATGGCAGTTTTAAACTGTTTACCTAAGACACACAAAGGTCTAACTAACCTTAGGGATAGCCAGGATTTTTTGAACAAAATAAAAGGGAAAGTTTGGAATATGAACATGTTTTGGCTCTGCCTGGATGTCAAAAGTCTTTATACTAACATTAAGCATGAAATATGGATTCAGGCCTTATTCCATTTCCTGGGGGGACTCTCCCATGTGTCACTTTTTGATAGATTTAGCTATGTTTTTGTTTGAAAAATAATTTTTTATGTTTAATGGAGACATTTTTCAGCAATTACAGGGCACTGCTATGGGGTAGCTTTTGTCCCCATGTATGCTAATTTAGTTACGGCTAAATTTGAAGATGATTTTGTTTATAGACATGATTTTTTTAGTTCAAAAGTTATTTTATATTTTAGATTTATTGATGATCTTATTTTTTTATGTCAAGGAAGCCAGACAGAAGCCCTTGGGTTTGTCAATGACACAATCTAATACTATGGGCTTAAGCTTTGATGGTATACAGCTTGGCCCACAAGTGAATTTTCTGGATATTAGTTTAGATGGATTTACAACTAGTCTCCACAGGAAATTTGAACATAGAAATGTACTTTTATATGGGAGTAGTTATCACCCCAAACATTTGGTCAAGGTACTGCCTTAATAATGAATTCTTACAAATTCATAGGCTATGTAGCCTTGATATGAGCTTTGACAGAGAGAGAGAGCAGAAGCAGTGGATATGTTTATTAAAAAGAGGCCACGATGTCCAGTTGGTTAGGGAAGCTAAACAAAAAGTCATGGACATGAGGTATTCTTTTAACCCCCAGGGATACGCTCATTATGCCTGTGTTAGTGGGAAATATAAAGTTGGTACATGTGGAAACAAATCCACCAACACAGCTGGAAATAATGGGGACCAGAAGAAAGTTTTCTTAGTGACAGCCTATAATGTTATAACTGAGGAAATAGTTAGAAAAACACATAGTTTTTGGCCTATGCTTCCAAGGGATAAAATGTTGAACTCTATATTACCTGACTTTGTGAGTATTGCTTATAAAAGAGCAAGGAATGTGGCTGATATTCTGGTGCATAACCAGTTTTGTTTACCAGATGTTAATGTTAGTCAGAATTTAAGCACAAATAAGGGCACTGTTCCATGGCTGTTCCATCTGTCATTATGTAGTGAGTTATTTTCCCTATATTAATGGTATTAAATTTAGAGCTAGGTATGAATACAGTTGTAATACTGAGGGGCTAGTGTATGTGCTGAGATGTGGATGCAGTAAGTTCTACATAAGGGAAACTTATAGGAGTTTTAGGGTCCAGTTACAGGAACATATTAGGGACATATAAAATGAAAAAACTAGAGAGTCCTCTTGGGAGCCATTTCATGACAGCACACAATTCTGATCCTGATTCTCTTAGGGGTTGTGTTCTGGAAAAATTGCAAGTTGGTATAGGTGAATGTGTGTCCTTAAAAATAAACTTTTAAAAAAAGAAACCCTCTTGATTTTAAAGTATGGTACTTTGGAGCCTCTGGGACTCAACAAGGAATGTAACTGGAAGTATGTGATTTAAATTGTATGTTTAATTGATTAATTGTCTTGTGCAATATGCTGTATTTAAGTAAAGAGTGTTTTGTAGTGTTTTTACTCTTGGAAGGCTGTGCAAGCCGAGGCGCTAAGTGTTTCATTAAAATTGCTTACTTCTTGGATCGATGGTCTTGGTGGTATTTTAATTTTTGCTTTTTTTTAAGTTGTATTTGTTGCATTGTTCAACTTTGTCTGCACTGTTTTGCTTTTCTCTGACCACATAAGCAATTTCTTTGAATCCAGCCTTATCAGTTTTTAAATCTGCCAGTGCTGAGCAATTCAGTTATTGTTTAACATAAAAACATTTTATTGTGGAATGCATGCAGCAGGTGCTACATTAAACTATATATTTATTTTTCAGATATTCTGTTGGGAGGCTAACACAAGAAATACATTTGGTGACATTTCTTATCCAATTTGTTGTTACCGAACTCTTGAATAAGCTCCATTGCAATCTAAAGTGTATTCCTGAGAGAGAGGCCTTTAAGAATGTAATAAAAAACATCTGTGATATAACCTAAGTAGTTCCTAGTGCAGCTTACCTAATCGAGTTTTAACTGTTTGAAGAATAGCCCATGCTTTTTATTACTCTCACACACAATCTCAGCTTTTTTCCTTACTTTACCTAGTAATCAACAGAAATGTACCAGCTCATTTAATTGGCAATCTGGATATATGATTACAAATCAATATGTTGTCACTGGGTGTGGAATTAACACATAAATGGTTTGTGCAGATTGTTTGCAATTTGGCACAGTCATAGAACGTTTGATGATACCATTTCATGCTCACACTTAATTTTCAATGTATTTCTTGCATAACGTTGCAAAACAGTTAGTGTCATGTCTAATCTCGCTTTATTATTCTAAAGCTACATTTGTCATATTTATAATTTCTTCTGGATTCTCATATTTTCAATGCTTTTATGCTTGTTATACAACTCCTGCTATGTTGTGTAGTTATTATTTGTCTGTAAACTCTTTTTTTTTCTTGATATGGGTCACCTTACTCTCATCAGATTATAGTCCCTTCCCATCACTGTTTAGTAAGGTTCTTAGTACATTGGCACAACCACACTTTGTGACCACTTCTTTACATTTGCTGCTGCTGAAAGAATCTCTTTCAGGCTTTTTCTTCTGGTTTTGACCTTTGCTACCCTTTATAAATCTTTAAAAAAACTGCTTTCTTAGGTTACTACATATCTGATTTCATAATGCTACAAAGGATTCACCTACCCATTGAAAGCCCACTTCCATCTTCTCCCCTCCTCACTTTTGCCTGCTATCCACAATTAAGTAATTTACTTAGCTTCAGCTCATCCTGTCCTAAGCCTTTTATCTTGCCACCTTCCCAGACTTTATTTGGCTACAGGTCTAATTATAAGCCTTTCACCCTATTCACACGTTCTAAACCTTCATTTTGATAACCTATAAGCAGGCGTTCTTCCTGTTTCAGGTACTTTAATTTTCATCATTGTACTAACATCACCGTTTCCTTCTACTTTCACCGCATTTCCCTATTCAGTAACCGATAGATAAAACTCTAGTGTAGGTTTCTATACACATCAAATTACTAAGTATGGATTAATTAATTGTAAAAGGTATTACTGCTTCAGAAAATTATTTAATTGCACATTAATAATTTGCAGCATTCATGCTTTTTGTATTTTGTTATATGTTTAGAAATGTTTCACAAAAATATGTAGTTTTCAGCAACTACTGCTTCAGAAAATTATTTAATTGCACATTAGTTATTCTGTTGTATTCCTGATTTTTGTATTCTTTAATATATTTAGAAATGTTTCACAAATGTATGTTAATTTATTCTGTCTGTATAAAATCTTAATACCATTATTCAATGTTAATAATTGTAGAAACCATAATTAATGCTTTTTGTCTTAGACAATGGTTAAAAAGGCCTCTCTGACCGGCCCAATCACCCATTTACAATTATTAAATAAATAACTAAACATGGCAAAGAAACTATGTGTTCTTGATACATAGTGCATTTTTTGGTGTAGTCTATTGAAAATGGGACTACCAAGTCAATATTCCAAGTTAATAAATGCAATAAAAAATACATGCATACCTAAATAAATAGGTGTACAACAGTTAACATTGCCAGTGCCTTCTCAACATTATTTATTGTTAACTATGCAAACCTGGTATTTCTACTTGATTTTTTGTCCCATACCACCTTAGCTATCTTCAGCTGACCATCAGTGACTTTATGTTCCTAATACTGCTAACTCTAGTGTCCCCAACGCTGGGACTGCCTTGGTTGTAAGCAGATGGGGAAACATGGAACAGAACCTTTAGTATCATAGTATATGTTGCCTTCTATGTGGGTGATTCTTTTTAATACACTTTAATATCTAATTCTTGACAGCAGTCTGTCTTGCAATCAGTGCACCCCCATCACTGGAGTAGTGCCAGTTCACATAAAGAAATCCCACCACTCCTCCCAACATGGGCAAATCAAAATTCCCCTCGCTCCCTCCCACCCTTCGTAACCTATTATTTACTGCCAAATATGTATATCTTATATATAGCCATGTGTAGATTTCCAAGTCAGGGTACCTTTTTGGCTAGGCTTGTATAGGCCCTAGGGCCAATAGCCTAGTACCTACCTATGACCCTATGAACCTAAGTGTAATCATTATCATGTTAACTTACAGAGATGGTTTCACAGTGCCACAAATGAAAATGGCTACCCAGTTGGGCATCCTTTTTAAGAAAGCATTCAGTAATTAAATGACTGTACATCTTCTGATCCTTATCATGCATGGAGCTGATCTCTAGCAGAAGCACTAAGTGATCACTTTATTACCAGTAGAGATAAACGTAAGCTCAGCCTGTCAAAAAACACACGACATCATCTCTTTTTCTTTCTGCATCATCACCCAGTAGTTCTCATGTGAAATTATTTCTTGCCTGTTGAATGACTGTGTTGTGTATAAGGAACACTGCCTCTACCGTTTATTGCTTTACTAATTAAGTATTTGATAATGGAGCACATGCCATGCTTAGACACTTAAGACAAATGTGTCTGTCACGCCTAGAAAACAAATAATTTTATATTTTTGCATATCCTTAATGACATTGTCACAATCCCTTTCTGTTCATCTTTATAGATGACTCAAAGTATTAATGCAGATCTGTGAATTTATCAAGCTTAAGTCCTAAATTCAATTGCAACTGATGTTCATGACTGTTATATACTGCTGCAGAATGAACAGCATTAGAATTATGAGATTTAAGAACGTAAACTTTGCTTACAACATAAATAGTACATGTTTGAGGCACAGGTATGTATCTCAGAGAATTCTCATTCTCTAGAATCTCAGCCATGTGAATCAAAGCCCTTCTCTAATACTATTCAAGGATTACCTGGAACAGTGGATGGGAAACTGAAAATTTGCCCCTGCTCTGGCACCTAGCCTCTGCTGGACAGAGGCAACCATTAAATTATGCCTTAACTAAGACACACTCTTTAGAATAACATCTAAGGCACATTATATAATGGAACATCGGGAAGCAAAAAAAAAAAAACATGCATGCTGATTGGTTAATCCAACCAGTGTTTGTCTTTCGGCTTTTCCCGGTTAGGGGTCGCCACAGCGGAACTCCGGTCCGCTAATGATTGGTAGTTGATTTTTATGTGCGGAGTTACCAGCCCTGATGCATAACCTTCAACGAAGGTACGCCCATTCACGCATGTCTCCACGCAGAAGACGCTCAAGCTGAGAATCGAACCGGACAGTGTCTTACTGTGGGGCGACAACGCTACTGCAGCAGCACCACTGCGGATACTGGTTAATCCAACCAGTGTGCTCATTATAAATCCAGCATAAACTAACAAGAAAAAGTCCAGCTGCTAATGTATCACGGAGTGGCTGTTTCATATCACCAGATAGAAAAGATCATCTCTGTAATAAAAAGCAGTTGAAGTACTCAATGCTTCCATGCAGCACACACACGCTACAAGTTTTTCTTATTTCTAGACTACTCCCAATTGCATTGGCAACCACACATCCAAAATATCAAAAGTATGGAAACTCCAGCTGTAAGTACTTTTTATATAAAAGGGAAATCACCCTGATTCACCTACTCCCGATTACACAGACAACTGCAATTTCTGATGTCTCACGTACAATTTTCTAATGGTACTTTTAACAAAGCAGATGTTAGGTATAGACCACACACAAAAAAAATTACATATGCACAATATTTGCAAGCTAAACACACAATAGAAATATAATAACAGAAAACACGTTCTTAACAGAAAACTGCAAGGAGTTACTGTGCGTGCAAGTTTGAGGTATGATTAAACTACCTCAACATTAATACCCACCTGTCGATGTAAACCTTGCCTCTATATGACACAAAACAGATGATTAGTAAAAACCTACAAGGACTTACTACTGTCTGTAGTTTGCAGTGTGAATAAACTACCACAGCAGAAACAGTGACCCAGTGATATAAACCTTGGCTCTGGATGATTATCAGGGTCTATATTATATCATCGAATGCTTAAAAAAGCGAACGCTGATTGATCGACCTAATTTAAGCGAAAGCTTACAATCTAGAACTGTCAGATCAGAGATTTTTTTCCCAGGGAAAAAAATCGCTGATCCAAAACATATACACACAACACAAGCACACCAAACAAACAGAAATCCACACACATACACCTAAAATCTGATACCTAAACCTACACTAAACTATGCACACACCACTAACTACCCACTTACCTTAATCCAAACCCTAACCCTAAGGTCCGTCACTATCGCACACTCACCTCACCCACTCCCTAACCCTAACTCACTTAAATCCGCCCTAACCCTCATGTTCACTCAATCGCGCAGACACCTAACCGGAGCCCTAACCCTAACTCACCTAAATCACCCTAACACTCACATCCACACAATCGCACACTTACCTGAATCCAACCGGTAACTTTCCACCATAACACTGAAAATACCAAAGCAACAGAAACGGACAACCGAATTCTTTCCCTAGGAAAAAATTAGAGTTTCTGCTGCTTCGATATTTTGCAGTTTCGCGAAAATAAGTTCGATCAATCAGCGTTCGCTTTTTTAAGCGTTTGAGGATATAATATAAACCCGATTATCACTGTGTAACTGATACCCTGATGGTATATGCAAAAATGAAAAAAAGCAGTTGCAGACAGATAGATAAAAACTACTTTCCTGCATTTAAAAACATCAACCAACACTACAAACAACACAGCAATTACTTTTTCTAAGATATCATATTCCCAGACTTTTACTTCCAGTTTACTGTTTATTTTCTTTTTCTTTTAATTTAAATACAAGTTGTTATTAATGTTTCAAGAGATGTAAGGAGATAATTATATAAGTAAATATAGTTTTTAGAGCTTTGTGTGAACATAGACAACAGTCAAGTCAGAGGCAGTATAGAAATATAAAAGAAGCTTTAAAACTATATTTACTTATATAATTATTTCATTACATCTCTTGAAAAATTAATAAGATGTATTTAAATTAAAAGAAAAGAATACAATAAACAATAAACATAAAGTAAAACTCTGGGACAATTTTATTTCAGAAAAAGTGGAAGAATATAAAATAAAACAAAGAAAAACCTAATTAACAACAACACAAGCACAATACAACACAAAACTAACACCATTGTATAACAGCAATAACCCACGGCTAGGTGTGGGTAATTCTGGATTTACCCACCGTTGGCTTTGTTTGGTCCCTCATGACCAAACCATGCCAATCATGGGTAAATCCAGCATTACTCACACCCAGCTGTGGGTTATTACTATATTATACAATGACTGGCCATTAATATTCTAAAATGAGCATGCTGACTGGCCAGCCCAACCAGCGTGCCCATTGTAAATCCGAGAATATTCCAGCGAAAAAAGGTGCGGTCGCCTGGACTTTTTTCTCTTGTTATATTCTGTAACTCCTATTTTCTTTTTTAAACAAAAATACATAAATAAAATCACAAATCCAAACTATGGACATACAAGAGAGACAGGATGGCGGTGTGGGAAGGTGGCGTAATGGTTAATGTGTTTACCTTAGAAGCACAAGATGCAAGGTTTGATTCTCACAGGGGATAATTGGCTAGGCTTAAAAATGGTCCATGAGGACAATTAGCCTAGTAATAATCTATGAATGAATCTACAATGGAGAAAATACTAGAAAAATCAGGTATGTTATTTAAAACTAAAGACACATACTTCTTTGTATTTCTACCATTCTGTCTCTCTCATACCCCTAAACTGTTCAACATCTTTTTTATTTAAAAAAAAAAAAAAAAAAAAAACTTGAAAAAAGGAGCAACGGAGACCTTCTTTTCTCTGTTGCTTCCTTTCCAAAGCATCGATGTACTGGGCAAGCATCAGAATGTAAGTCTCATAAGCATGTGCAGTACATCAGGAAAAAGCACCAGGATACTGGAAAAACGCGGAAGGGCAGCACAGAAGCATTATACAAAGACATTATTTAAGAAAAGTAAGTATTTTTTTCTTAAATAATGTCACTGTATAATACCAATAACCCATGGCTGGGTGTGGGCAATGCTAGATTTACTCACGGTTGGCTTTGTTTGGTCACTCGGGCTTCTCCCTCGTGACTAAACCACACCAACCGTGGGTAAATCCAGCATTACCCACACCTAGCCGTGAGTTATTGCTTAAATAACTCATGGGATATATTTGAGTTGCTTGGCTAGGCTTATAAAGGCTCTAGTGGTTGCTAGCTTAGTATATACCTATGACCCTATGCCCCCTCATACTATGCACTCTTGTCCTTAAAGCTGATGATTGTAATAATTATATTTTTAGATGATGGAGGTATGCTCAATTTTACATGGCTGCTAGGGAGAAGAGTTATATGCAAGCATTACAGATGCATCATAATTTCATATTATAACAAAATGGATAATAAATTTCATAACATTCCTTGACCCACTGTGTGGCATTAAGAAAGTTAATTAAGCAATAACCCACACCTGGGTGTGGGTAATGCTGGATTTACCACAAAATCTAACATCAAGATCAACTTGAAGGGAATGTTGGAAAGGAAAGCTAGACCAGAGTTTAAATCAAGTATGAGAAAATGTGGGGCATGTAGGTGGTGTAGATTTATTAGTGAAGGATCTTACCTGTGTGTGTTTGGTTACAAGTACACTATACCATGTCCTGGTCAATGCAACTGTAATACTAGGAATTTAGTATATGTGGCCTCGTGTATGTCATGTGAGGCATTTTATGTCGGTAAGACCATTCGGAGGTTGAAAGATAGGTTATCAGAACATGTTAGATCTTTTAGGAAGAAGGACATACACAATGCGTTATATTTACACAGCACTACATGTTCCAATTTCAATAAATTCCTGTTTTTTGTGGTAGGACGGATTGTTGTGTTTGATGGTAGTGGGGACACGGTTAGTAAAGTGGGAGCTTTGGAAACAGAATGGCAGTTAAGACTAAATGCATTGAAATTTCCTGGGCTCAATGACAGTGTGTCTTTAAAACCCCTTTTAAAGTTGAAATCTGAACAGATCTAGTGTAATTTTAATTTGTCAAAGCTGGGTGCATACACTACACAATGACAATTTAATTATGTTTTTTTTTATGTTTATTTATCATTATTTATCATCATTATTTTCATGTTTTTATGTTTTGATTGTATATTAAGTAGCAAAATGTTTTTATTGGTTGGGTTATTTTGATTTCAAACTATGGCTGTGGGTTAAGTGCAATAAATTCATGGTATTGTGATGTAGTAAATGACTCTGAAGAAGCCAGTTGTACTGGTGAAAGCGCTAAGTCGTTTATTTGGTATTAAAAGTGGTTAACTTCATTGTTCTTCTTGGGGCGTCTTTTGTGGTTTTAATTGTTGTTTTGTTATTTTATGTTTTGTGCCCCGAGTGGGATTTCAAGTGTTTAATGCTGGATTTACCCACGGTTGGTGTGGTTTAGTCAAGAGGGTGAAACCCGAATGACCAAACAAAGACAACCGTGGGTAAATCCAGCATTACCCACACCCAGAAGTGGGTTATTGCTATTATATGATGACATTATTTAAGAAAAAAATAATTACTTTTCTTAAATAATGGCATTGTATAATGCCTCTGTGCTGCCCTTCCGCAGCTGTCCGGTATTCTGCAGCAGTTCTGATGTACTGTGCATGCATATGCTTACGCAGTACATCAGGGCTGTGGGTGGAAGCAATAGAGAAAGCAAGATCTCCGTTGCTTTTTACAATGGGTCTTGCTATGTTAAAGGAGTTTAACATAGCGAGGTAGCTTTAAAAAAAGCAACGGAGAAAGGAAGATCTCCATTACTTTTTTTAAAGCTGTCTCACTATGCTAAACTCCTTTAACATAACGAGACAGCTTTAAAAAAAGCAACGAAGAATCTCCATTGCTTTTTTTAAAGCTGTCTCGCTATGTTAAACCCATTTAACATAGCAAGACAGCTTTAAAAAGAAGATCTCAGTTACTTTTTTTAAAGCTGTCTCGCTATGCTAAACTTCTTTAACATAGCGAGATAGTTTCTAAAAAGCAACGGAGATCTTGCGTTCTCCATTGCTGTAAAAAAAAAAAAAAGACTTATACTAATGGAAAAAGTCCGTGCGACCAGACCTTTTTCCATTAGTATAAGTCTGATTTACAACATGCACACTGACCAATCAGTGTGCACATTATGGAATATTAATGGGGGGTCGTTGTATAATAACTATTAACCATATGTATAGTCTCTACTCTCTCACCTTTTACAAGAATCACTCTCTGGTTTGTCTTCTAGGATTCAGTCTTTCAAACCTTCTATTTTTTAAAGGTTTGATGACTTAGTTCACATTACACGCAGCCCAAGCTTCCCATGAAATATTGACTGACTGTCAAATGAGTCATTCTATTAAATCAATAATTTTGTCTTTTTTTGTATACACATTTAATAACCAGATTAGACCACTAGACACAAGTATCCCTTTTCAGATGTTGTCTGGTTAGGTAATCTACTCAGTCACCCAGTAGGCAAATAAAGGTGGAAGGAATCCCTCACTGTACCCTCTATCATCTATACATAGGTTGTCCTAAAGTCATCAGTGTTGGCAAAACATTACCTTTTAATACATTTGCTGATACCTCTTCCTGTAACAACCAGGGCGCAGAACATCTACCTGTGCTGACCAGTTTGTGATATTTCATGGCAAGCACTAAATTATCTAATTCCCAGTCTTCCTGCCAGAGAGTTGTGTTTTAAAGATTCCTTACTGATTTCTTTCTGATACATACCTGGCTTCATTCATTTATGAAGGATTAAGTTTGCATTACAATTAGTATCTGATGAACATGTTTAACGTTTGTATTCCATGTCCTGTGACTTTGTGGAAAGTATGTGTTCTTCATTTAGAACAGCAGCTTATGCAAGTAACTGATTCATAGGTTCATAGGTTCATAGGTTAGTACTGATTCATTTCATACCTACTTAGCAGCAGTGAGCTCTCTTCAGCACAGAGTGTATCAGAAAGTACAGTTGTGTACACTTAACCATAAATGTAGATGTTTGAGTGTATTCACTGTTGCAGTCATCACACTTGGGTTATCTGCCTGCAGGTAGCTCTCAGTCAGCCTGAATACCAGAGACTTAGTATTTCTGCATCGGTTGCTGTCGCTCCAGGACTGATGTCAGGTTGTTAGGGGTATAAAAAAAGGCAGACAACGCCATTACATGAGTTTTTCTTGCCCCAAATGTCAGGAGCCCCCCCCAAATAGGGAGCTAAGTTATGGTGGGGAAAACACCACCAGTAAAAAGTAAATACCAATACCCCTGAAAGGGGTGAGTAATAGCCTTAGAGATGAGAGAGAGAGAGAGAGAGAGAGAGAGAGAGAGAAGGGGGCTGGAGGGGGGAAACCAGGACTGCAACAGTGAATACACTCGAACATCTACATTTATGGTAAGTGTACACAACTGTACTATGTTCTTTGTGTTTCACTGTTGCAGTCATCACACTTGGGTAGATTCCCAAAGCTGAAGAAGGGTGGAGGCAGTCAAGAAGACTTGGTGTTGGCTAGTATGCCTTGCAGGACTGCTGTTGCAAAACCCACCCTGGATTTGGAAAAGATAGGCAGGTGATAATGTTTGATGAAGGTGTGTGCAGAACTCCAGTTAGCAGCTTCCAGGATGTCCCTGATAGGGACTCCCATGAGGAATGCTGTAGAGGTGGAAGTTGCCCTAGTGGAGTGTGTTCTGACCCCCTGTGTTGGTTTCCCATGGTGCTTGTAGTTGAAATGGATGCAGTGTGCTATCCATTTGGAAATTGTTTGCTTTGAAATGGCCTTGCTCTCTGCCTCTGGTGAAAAGCTGACTAGAAACTGGTCAGATTTTCTCAAGGGCTTAGTTCTGTTAAGGTAGAATCTGAGCTGTCTGTGCACATCCAAGAAGTTCAGGATCCTTTTCCCTTTATTTTGAGGATTAGGGAAGAAAGTTGGCAAATGGATAGATTTGTTGAGAGCCACAGTGGACACCACTTTACGCATAAAGGAAGGGTTAGTCCTGAGGTAAACTCTATCAGCATGGAAAATAATGAAGGGTTCCACAGCCATAAGTGCTTGTAGCTTAGCCACTCTTCTAGCTGAAGTGATGGCCAGAAGTAAGGCTGTTTTCCAAGAGAGGAATTTTAACTCTGCTGACACTGCAGGCTCAAAAGGGGGTCGCGTGAGCTTTTCCAGTACAAAGTTATGGTCCCAAGCAGGGGTGGGTCCTCTCCTAGGTGGCCTTAAGTTGTTTGCCCCTCTCAGGAACTGTTTGATAAGAGGGTGAGAGATGAGAGGTGGCTCAGTGTTGTAATGAGCTGAAATGGCAGAGGCATGGATCTTAATGGAGGAGAAGGATAGGCCTCTGTGGAGTAGATCTGCTAAGTAATCCAGGATTAGAGGCAGGGAGGGCAGAGTTGTGTCCTCTCCTTTAGATTGAATCCAGGAGCAGTACCTTTTCCACTTATCACCATAGGATTTCCTTGTACTGGGTCTTCTGCCTTCAGGAATGATGTCCAGCACTGGCTTGCTTAGGCTGGTTATTGGAAGAGAGTTCAAGGAATAAGCCAGGCTGCAAGATTTAGGGTTTGCAGTTATGGATGCAAGATCTGTCCCCCCTGCTGATAGATCAGGGTTGGGTTCTGGTGTAGGTGCCAGGGTGGCCTGGTTTCAGGCTGTGCAGGAGTGGGTACCAGTGCTGGCGTGGCCAGTCCAAGGCAATTAGAATTGTCCTTGGTCTGCGCTGTTTTACCTTGAGCAATACTCTTGAGAGAAGGGGTGGGGGGGGGAGGCATAGATTGAGACATTTACCCACTGGAAGGATAGGTCATCCACATTCCAGGCCCTGCTGTGAGGTGTCCTGGTGCAGAATTTGCTGAGCTGGTGATTGAAGGGGGAGGCAAAGAGATCCACCTCTGGGGTCCCCCATTTCTGAATCAGAAGTTGAAGGTGCTGGGCTCTAGTTGCCACTCGTGTGGGTCTAGGAGATTTCTGCTTAAGTCATCTACCAGTGAGTTTTGTTTGCCTGGCAGGAATTGAGCTTGCAGATAAACTTGCATGTCCAAGGCCGTGTTCCACAGGGCCATGGCTAGCCTGCAGAGTGGGTAAGAGTGGGTTCCCCCATGCTTGTTGATGTACCACATAACTGTGGTGTTGTCTGTTTTTATTAGCAGGTGTCCTGGTGAAAGTAGGGATGTGAAAGCTGTCAGAGCATGCTGCACAGCTATCATCTTTTTTTGGTTGATGTGCAGATGAATTTGACTTGGGCTCCAGTGGCCATGAATGCACTTGCCGTCTATGTGGGCCCTCCAAGCATAGTCTGATGCATCTGTTGTTAGAGTCTGGTGGCATGGGGTTGAGTAAAGGGCAGTTCCTTGTTGTGGTTGCATGCTGCTGCCCACCAAAGAAACTCTGTCCTTAGACAGGGAATTATAGGAATGATGGTTTCCAGGTCCTGAGAATGTTGGCACCAAAGACTTTTTAAGTACCATTGAAGATTCCTCATATGCAGTCTGGCATATGGAATTAGTGGGATGCATAAGGCCATGAACCCTAGGACCTGCAGGAATTTCCTTGTGGATAGCTGGGTTCTGGTGGCCATTTGAGTACAATAGTCTGTCAGATAGGCTTGTTTTTCTGGAGTAAGGGATGCCATATGGGATGCTGTGTCCAAGCTTGCTCCCAGGAATACAGTCTTTTGACTGGGGACTAGTTTTGATTTCTTTTCATTGATGGTGTACCCCAGGGAGGTTAGAAGTTTTTTTACAAATGTCAGGTGCTGCAACAGCGTTTCCTGACTGTCTGCCTGAATCAGGCAGTCATCCAAGTACAGGTACATTTGAATATTTCTCTGTCTGCAGTAAGCAATGCCTGGAGCCAGGCATTTTGTGAATACTCTGGGAGCAGTGGATAAGCCAAAAGGAAGTGCAGAGAACTGATAATACATAGATCCTGCCCTAAAGCGTAGATATTTCCTGCATGACTCCATTATAGGGATGTGCAGATAGGCTTAAGTCTAGGGTGACTAACCAGGCATCTTTGGCTAGCATAGACAGAAGCTGCTGCAGGGTGAGCATTTTGAATTTTGGTACCACCAGGAAGGTGTTGAGAATTGAAAGAGCTAGGACTGGGCACCAAGTGCCCTCCTTTCTGGGTACCAGGAAAAGTCTGGAATAGAATCCTTGACCTATCTGTTCCACAGGAACAGGTTGAATTGCCCTTATAGAGAGCAGGGATTGAACTTGGTTTTGTGCCTCTGCCCACTGGTTTGGACGAAGGTCTGGGGACCCTTTTGGGGTTGGCAGTGAGTGGAAGTAAAATTTGTACCCCTGTGATACAATGTTGAGGACCCATCGGTCTTTGCTGATGGAAATCCAGTTTTTTGCATGAAGGGCAAGTTTTCCTCCTAGGGGCACAAGCAGTTGGGCAGAGGTGGGGAGTGGAGTTGAGAAGTCATTGGGAATTCTTTCCATAAGGGGGTGGTTTAGCACTCCCTGCTTTAGAGATGGAGGCACTCCATTGCTAAGATCTCTGCATACCCTGAGACTGTAGTCTGGGGGGGTGGTCTGTTTCCCCTGGGTCTAGTTTGAGATGGCCTTGAGTGGGCTGGAAAGGACCAATGTTTCGAGACAAATCCTACTGAATCTAGGAGGCTGTACTTACAAGAATTCTTTGACTGTCTGCATAGATTTAGCTTTTTCT
This sequence comes from Protopterus annectens, assembly GCF_019279795.1. Lineage (NCBI taxonomy): Eukaryota > Metazoa > Chordata > Ceratodontiformes > Protopteridae > Protopterus > Protopterus annectens. The sequence continues at coordinate 1,532,665,314 of NC_056729.1, forward strand.
TCCATCTTTTTAAGAACCTCTTCTGCTTTGGTGCCAGACAGATTGTCGTTGTTCAAAGGAGCATCTAATAACTTTGATTTGACATGGTCTGGCAAGGTCTGCTCCTTAAGCCAAGCATGGCTTCTCAGTACAGAACCAATGACTGCTGCCCTGCAAGATGCTTCTAGGGCATCAAAGCCACACTGCAATGTATGCTTGCAGAATGCATAAGCTCATGCAATTCTCTATTTTCTGCATAGTCTGTAAAGGAAGCTATTTTTTGCTTAATGAGTTCCATAATATGTTGTTGGTACTTCAGCATGTGAAACTGACAATTCAAAGCCCTAATGGCAAGAGTTGCAGAGGTATATACTTTCTTACCCCATCTGTCCAAAGCTCTGAAATCCCTGTAGTGTATTTGATACTTTTAGGCCCCTGGGAGATGACCTCTGGGTCAGCAGTAGGATTTTTGAAAAGGAATTTGTGAGAGTCAGGTACTCTGTAGTACCTGTCTGGTTTCCTAGGAGCAGGGGGTAAAGTATCAGGAGTTATGCAAATTAATTGTTTAGGTAGATACAATGCTGTTCGTACAAAGAATGTATTTAAAGAGTGCAAGCTCCCCACCGTTCAGGCCTATAGTGTCCAACTACATCACAGAAGGAATTTCCTTACTAGTGGATTCTATATTAAACCCACTAGTTCAAAAAAATAAGTTCTTATTTAAAAGACTCATGGGACTTCTTAAACAATGTACGGAATTACATCCAAGTGTCAGTTTTGACCCTTCTAAGCATGTTATGTTTTGTATTGATGTTGTTTCTCTTTTCACTTGTATTCCTCATTGTGAAGGTACAGAACATGTCAGAGAGTTTTTATGCAATTCTACTATGTACAGAAGTCATGAAAGTAATTTTTGTTGTGAACTAATTGATGTTTTGTTAAATAACAACTATTTTGTATTTAACAAAAAAGTGTACAAACAAATTTGGGGGATAGCTATGGGGCCCCCTGCAGCCCCATCATTTGTGAATATAGTGATGGGTAATTGAGAAAACACTGTGTTAAATCCATTAATAACTGGATTTATAAAGACATCATCCACAACATCCAGGACTGGGGGTATTGCTAAAGGCCTATGTTGTGGCAAATCTAGAAATTCTCTGAGTTTCTTTTTGGACTGAGGATAGTCTAGGCATTCCCAGTGGAAATGCTCTCTTAAAGTATGTAAGGTTTCACCCAAAGAAAAATCCTCTGGAAGAGAATCCTCATAAGCAGATAAGGGCATGTCTTCATAATCAGATACCTCAGAGTCGTCAGACTCTTGGTCTGTTGAAGCTCCTGGGGACAGGTCTCTTTTTCTCTTAGCAGGGGAAGGCTGACTTCCCCTAATCAGCATAATAAGGTCTTCTGCCATTTTAAGCATTTGATGTTGTGGCAAGGGAGCAAGGGAGCAGGTGCATGAGCTTTGGTTATCGTTTTTTTAGGTGTAGCTTGTACTCTTTGCCTTAGAAACTCTGTAGTTTTAGACAGAACTGAAGACATGAAAGAAGTCGTCGGTTTGTGCCAAACATCGGTAGTGCGATGAACTTCCTCAGAAGTCGGTGCTTGCTCAGCAGCTCTGGACCCATCCAAGGTAGAGACATCAGCAGGTTCCATAGTCAAAGAAGAGTCTTGTGGCATACTGGACTCCGAATGGGTCTCGGTAAAGGCTTGCGAATACATTGAAGTGGGCATCAGGGGCTGTGAAAGAGCCTCACTTAGTATCGGCGAACTGGTGACTAGCTTAATGGAAGCATCGTTGGCAGCTTTGGACCTGTGCGGTCTGTCTCTGTCTTTATCCTTACATTTTTTCAGAAGATCGGTAGTTGGATGACTTACTGAAGCCATTACAGAATACGGAGATTGAGAACGAAAGTATTTAGTGACAATAAGGGCTCAACACCGAATAGTTCGGGCATTGAACAAGGCACAAAACCAACAGCAAGGTACGTCGTGGTCTGGGCCTAAACAGGTGACGCAGTAAGAATGGAAATCTCGGTGTGGTATTTGCTTTTCACAGGCAAGACAATTGTTAACTTTTTCTGACATTGGTTAGAGCAAGAAAAAAGGATCCCCGATGGGGTACTTAGCTTTAGAAGACTTCAGGATAATTCAGGTCGGAAACGAAAACTCAGGTAATGGCCGACCAGCACTCGTGCAAACTGCTTCTGCTTCGGGCTCCTCAGTAAGAAAGACTGATGTAATGGTGTTGGTTGCCTGTTTTTATACCCTTGATGACCTGACATCAGTCCTGGAGTGACAGCAACTGACGCAGAAATACTAAGTCTCTGGTATTCGGGACAGCTGAGGGCTACCTGCAGGCAGATAACCTAAGTGTAATGACTGCAACAGTGAAACACAAAGAACATCAATATGTGCTTTTGTGAACTTGTTACTAGTAGGTATGAAGATACTGTGGAAGAACATTAAGGCTACCTGAAGAATACCATCACAGAAGTAAGACTATATGTAAAACTAATATGGAAATGTAAAAGAAAAAAAAAGAACTGTAGTTCTCAAGTATGATGGCTTAGAAGGTGTAAGGAAATTAACATTAAAAGGAAAGTAAGGAAATGCAGAAGAAAGAGAACATGGACGTCTGCATGGTAGTCAGAAAAGCAAAGGCTCTTGCACAGAAAATGACAACACATTCCATTGAGAAGACAAAGTGCAAATGCAAGATGCATAAATGTTAAGCTAAGGGTGGAATAATGAAACTAAGAATGGGTGGAGGGTGGATAAAAACAATCACAAAAAAAAAGAAAAATGCAGGGCTGCTAAATGTGTAGTTTCTTCGGTAGTCACGAAGGAAGACAAAGGGCAGCACAGTGGAGCAGTGGATAGTGTTGTCACCTCACATTAAGAGGTTCTCTGGTTTGGTTCTCAGCTGGGTGCTTTCTGTCTGGAGCCTGCATGTCCGCCCTCTCTATGTGTGGGTTTGTTCTGAGTACTCCTGTTTCCTCCCACATTCCAAAAATATGCAGTAGGTGAATTGGGCACTCTGAATTGGCCATAGGTGTGACTGTGCATGCAAGTGTGTAGTACAGAACAGCTGCAGCAGGGCTAGCCACCCGGCGGCGTAAACCTTGGCTCTAGATGATTGTCACTGTTAAAGTAACACCCTGACTCCATGTGCAAAAACAGGAAAAAATGAGTTGTGGATGAATGGCTGGACTAAGGAAGACAAAGGATATTTTACAGAACCAGCCAGAGGAAGGGCAGCATGTTGATTCAGTAGTTATAACTATCCACATCACATCTTCAGGGTTTAGTCCTAACCTCTAGTTACTCTCAGTGTGGAATTGCTCATGTTTGCCTTATTAATGCATGGATACTTTGTTTTTCTCTCATCTTCAAAAAAAAAAAGCCCATTGATGACTACCATAAACTGTTCATATTTACTGCATTTACCCCTCTCATTGTTTCCTTGCTCATGGCTAAAGAGGGTTCAAGACAGACACATTTATTTACCTGATTAATAAATGACTTCTTAAAAAAGCAGAGCCCAAAGTAAGGCTGAAAATATCAGTCCTTTCACACATAGAAGGGTCCTGTAAGAACTCAAAAAAAAAACAATCTTCAGAACAAGGGGAAGAAAGTAGGATGATACATTTTTGGATAAATGTCTGACGTCAGTTTATAAAGGGACAAGTATGTGAAACTCACACTTGTATTAAAAACAAACAGGGCTGCACTGCATGTGGGAGGCCCTTTCTCAGAAGATGCATTGATCTCAGCGGTGTTTATATGAAATAACAAGGTACATGGGAAATCCCCCCTGTGAGTGTGAGTGTGGAGGGGGGTGCTCCTCCAGGATGAAAAAAATTAATGTAAAAAAGTTGCCATTTCTCACTCTTTATTTAACAAAAGCATATGCACTATTGGTTCCCTAGACACTGACAAGGCAATGGGTAAGAATTCTAAGAGGAAGGTAAGATATTCAGTTACTGTAAGATGAATAATGTGATTTCTGTTTCATAGAGATGAAGTAAGACATGAAGAAATCTGCCAGCTAGTCTGTTTAACCTGGTTTGCATGGAAAAGTATAGAATCCTTGCCAAAGAAATTGTAAGCACATAGAACACAGTCCCAAGGAAGCATGGATTTGCATTATAAAGTTCATGCATTTCAAATTTGAAAGAATTTTTGGTGTATACCTAGAGTATTACTTCAGAAAGGCACTGAGGATATGGTCTATTATATTATTTTAGGAAGGTTGGGGTTCAAAAGGGGTCATCACTTGAACAGATCCTTGTCAGTAATTTTAGAAGTGACATAGAATGTGGACTGTGGACTGTAGAATATGGAACAGTATGATCTTGCTAAGGAGATACTCTATCTTTATAATCTTGGATCTTTCTTTGAAAAGGTAATGGCATACTTGATCACAAAATGACAGTGCAAGCCGCCTATCCTCACCTAGCTAAGGCATTTAATATTATTCTGCATAATGGATAAATTGAAAGCATCAGTTGCCCATGGTTAAGCAGCAAAAAAAATAGTCAAGGGGATTCTGCCGTAGATGGGGATTACCACTGGTATCACACAGGGCTCTAAACTGAGGCTTCTTCTTTTTGGACTATTGTTTTCAGATATAAAAGTGAGAAACATGCTCTGGAGATCTAAATATGGCAATGACTATACACTGGATAACAAAATTATGTCAATAAAAATGGCAGTGTTTTCCAGGATGTTAAACATGTAGACCTGGTACAATTTATTCTTGCTTTTAATGTTAATAAATGTAACATCATGAGAAATGAGGAAATAAGGCATAAATTATGGCTGCAAAATAAATGGCCACAACATTAGGAATGATACCATCAGTAAAGAATTATGAGCAATGATTAACAGCAAATTGGACTTGCCAGAATGGGTCAGTCAAAGCCAGAAAAGCTGTTTTATTATCTGTTGCTTGGATCAAAAGTTTTCAGTTCACAATTACTCAAGTATAGTACATTGAGCTGGCAGCTATTTATATGCTGTTGCTCCCTGCACATTGGTGTGATATTTTACAACTTGAGGTGTGCTGTTTGCTCAAGTCTTGCAGCTTCATGGACAAACAGCAAGACTTTTTTTTATTTATTACCTGTCAGTGATATCTCTTTCCCTTAGATATAGCAGCCTAAGGGTGATAATAAGTAAGAGGGTGTGTGAGCAAAGCCCCTAAATGGTGCTGTGAAGCCCTACAAAAACGCTTTGCTATTTTTCACTGTGTTATCTCAAAACTTGACCAGTTCAAATACATGAATTATTAGCATTTGTGCCCCATAGCTGTCAGTTCCAAGAAATTATTGTCAAGCAATTGTGACACAAGCTTGGATGTTTTGACGAGCTGCAGTTGATCCTCTGAAAACATTATTCTGTGCCTCATCAAACTGTAAACTGACATGTCTGATCACTCCAGGGAGATTGTTGTACCGCATTAGATTTCGCCTCTCTGACCTGTTATTGAACACAGTGCTGAACTTTCTTGCATTTGAACAACTCGTGTCAGGCTGAAGCTGCTTGAAAAACATGCACTTCTTTACTAGGAAACTGTGCTTTAAAATTTGAACTTTTCAGAAACGTTTTAGGACATGTTATATTATGCTTCTTGCAAGTTGTTTAGAGGTAGTCCCTGCTTGGTCTATAAAGCAATATCTGATTTTGTTCTGGTTGAATGTCTATGCTTGGAATGTAGCAATGGGTTATTAATAATAGAAACAATTAACAGATATATAATACCTTCCAAGACTGTTTTGCATTATTTTTCTCTGCTGCCACTCAGTACTCTCCATTGCTTGTTCCCTCACATGTGCACCCCTTAACTGCTCCATGTATGTGTCATTCTCCCCATGTGAACCACATGGCTTCCCCATTTCCATGTGTAAGTTACAATGGGTATGAAACTATTGTGCATCATGAGTGTCACAGGACCAGGGAAGTTATCATAATATGTCTAACAGAATTTTTTTGTGCTAAGTGACATCCCCTTTATGGTGTGCAGTGGTTCCATGAAGAGAATACCCCCACTTCTGTCACACTACGTCCCTCTTTTGCTCATCTACCTATCACAATAAGTTCTGAAATTAAAAGTCTGCCCTTTTGCTGATGGCACAAAGTTATGTAATGGGTTGGACCCAAAAAAAAAAGACATAAAAAGGGTGAGATGAAATTTTGCAAAGTTGCAAGAATGGCCTAGCACGACAACTTAAATTTAGCGCAGAACTGCAAAATAATGCATGACTGAAGTAGAAATGCAGGTTTGTACATATAGGATGTGAGTATTTGTAGCAGCAAGAGAAGAAATGAATTTGAAGGCAGTCATATCAGATGATCTACAGGTAAGGAGGCAGAGTGAGAAAGCAACAAAGAAGATAGCAGTAAACTTGGATGCTTTAAAAAACATTGGCAAGGTTTGAGTTAGAGTACTGTGTGCTCTTCTGACAAATCGTCAATCAATATAATAACATGCAATGGAAAGAGACACTTCAGAGAAAATAATAAGGTAGAGCATGGTTAGCACTGGAAGCCATTAACTGGTTAAAAGTATTTAATATGTATATACATGGTTGAACATTTCAAGTATCTCAAAGTAATTCGTGGAGCACAAGTGGGTACCCTGTTTCAAAAACAATAAATAAATAAATAAAAAAGAGGAAGGGCACAATTTGATGAAGGGTAGCTCAAATGAGGTATAACCAAATACCATTTCATTGAAAGGATGGTGGAAGGTTAGTATACTGCTACTGAAGAGGCAGGAGGTAAAATGCAACAAATTAATTGTTTAGGTAGATACAATGCTGCTTGTACAAAGAATGTATTTAAAGAGAGCAAGCTCCCCACCGTTCAGGCCTATAGTGTCCAACTACATCACAGAAGGAATTTCCTTACTAGTGGATTCTATATTAAACCCACTAGTTCAAAAAATAAGTTCTTATTTAAAAGACTCATGGGACTTCTTAAACAATGTACGGAATTACATCCAAGTGTCTGTTTTGACCCTTCTAAGCATGTTATGTTTTGTATTGATGTTGTTTCTCTTTTCACTTGTATTCCTCATTGTGAAGGTATAGAACATGTCAGAGAGTTTTTATGCAATTCTACTATGTACAGAAGTCATGAAAGTAATTTTTGTTGTGAACTAATTGATGTTTTGTTAAATAACAACTATTTTGTATTTAACAAAAAAGTGTACAAACAAATTCAGGGGATAGCAATGGGGCCCCCCTGCAGCCCCATCATTTGTGAATATAGTGATGGGTAATTGGGAAAACACTGTGTTAAAACCATTAATAACTGAATATCAGATTATATTTTTCGAAATATTTATTGATGATTTGTTTTTTATCATGGATGGAGATATAAGAAAAGTTCAGCATTTTTGGATACCCTTAACTCCAGGTCAGAATATTTAAAATTCACCTTGGGGGACGTAGGACTAAAATGAATTATTTAAATGTAACTTTACAGTGGGATTCAAATTTAGAAAAGCTTGTTAGTAGAATTTACCGGAAATACACTTTTACTAACAGCTATTTGCATTACACCAGCCTTCACCCATGTTACATGAAGGATAACATCCCAAAAGGACAGATCATATGAGTTAGTCGAATGACCAGTGAGATGGGGGATTTCTTAAGAGAAGTTGCATTTATTACCTCTCTATTTAAAAAATAGAGGGTATAGTGAGGTATTGTTAAAGGGACATGTAGAATATATCGTGAGTAAAAGGGGCACACATTATCCAGCCATTCTTAATCAAGGACTAATAACATCAAATAAGAATAATAATAAAAACAGAGAAGACGTTGAGACTCATTGCTGTCTAGAAATGACTACAGATAGTAATGTTATTAGAAAAATAATTTCTGACAATTGGAAGATTCTAGAAGGGAACAAAGAGTTACAACAAGTAGTGGGGACCCAGCCCAAGTTTGTTTTTAAAAATCAAAGTAATTTGAAAACTATTTTTGAAAGAGAGAGAAATATGTTAGTACACAGTACGAATTTAACTCAGAAAAGATGGGGTATGTATAAATGTGGGAGTTGTAGTATATGTAGATACATCTCAGAAGGCTCTTTTGTTTATTTAGAACCTTTACCTCATACCCTTAAGCTTCCTGGATATTTCAACTGTTAAGAGTAAAGGTATTATTTATATAGGTGTTTGTGCACGTTGTGGGGCATTTTATATTGGTATGACCACTAGGTCCTTAGGTGTTAGAATAAAAGAACATTATTATAATATTAAAAAACAAGACAATACTAATGCATTTTATAAGCAAACCATTAAATGCCCAGAGTATATATTCTTTTTATTTTCCATCCTTGAGCAGGGAACAAATGATTTAAGGGGTGATAATTTTAAAACACATCTTGAACAAAGAGGAACCTTGTGGCAAATTAGATTAAATTTGGATAAAGAACCTGGCATAAACAATGCTGTCAACATAAAATGTTTTTGTAAAAGACCAAAGAGTCTATATAAGGAAATAGCATCCTGTTTTTAAATTTTGATGGATTAATTGTTTAATTGAAGTCATGTGCCTATTGGTGGGGATGGAAATTTATAGTAGTTTTAAACTGTGAGGTTTTGTATGTTCATTACATTCTGATGAAGTTTTTTAATGGAAGTGTGGATTAAAGGTTTTATTACACTAAAAACTGAGTGGAGTATACTTTGCTTTCTGCTTATTCCAGTTTCTGGATTTGATATTTGTTTTGTTTTGTACATTTGGCTCTTCTTTATTTTGGTAACCTCCTTGAAGATGTCAACTAGGTTAAATAGGCAGGATCTGCACTTTATATGTCTGAAATGGTTTGGAATGATAATTTGATGTCCTAATTTATTACTTTCATAATGATCCTTTCCATAACCTTACAGATGAGACTGATCAGGCTTATGAGTCTATAATTACCTGCACCCACTGACTCGCCATGTTTGTGCATGATGATGACTGTTGCTGTCCTCCATTCATCATGCAGAAAGCCTGTGAGGAGGCTAATATTTAATAGCCTCTGTAGGGAGTATGACCAGTCCTACTTCAGGGTGGCAAGTAAGCAGCCTGGCACATTATCTGATCCCACAAGAGTAGTGTTCTTGGGCTTGAATAGTGCCTTGAGTACTTTTTCTTGGGAGATTTGAGATAGGCATAAATATGGCTATGTGCTCTAGGGATGTGAGGGGGTAAAGTCTGAGCTAAACTTGTTTGCCAGTAGATTGGCTATGTTCTCTGGGTTCAGGTATGTGATATCATTTACTGTTAGCCCTGCACAGTGCTGGGTATTGTTTCTGAGGGTTATAACATAGTTAATACAGGTTTTGTGGTTATCCTTCACCTGGATGACTAGTTTTTTCCTCTTATTTGGCTTTGATTGATTTGATCAAGACACAGAGTTTACTGTTAAGTTTGGCAAGAGCATTTCTTGGCATCAAAAGACCATGAGAAGCATGCACATGAAGCAGTTAGTAGACACAGAATGTTATTCAGGGACTTGAGCACTGTCTTGAAGTAAGACAAATGTGCCAATGCTACTGAAGGACTCAATCAGTGTTTTGAAATAAGACAAATGATTAAAACTGGTTCAGTCTGTAAACAATGAACAGTGAATACAATGGCAGACATATTATTACTGTATCATTGGATTGACAATGGGACCATCCCTAAAAGGTCAGTGATTGCATTTACCTGCTCATCCATTCCAACTGGTTATTTTTCTCAGAATGTCCCATCTAGGGATCTAGCACACCCAATTGCAGTACAAACCACAGCATCTCCCTATGTTTAGACCCTGAGCCTACAATTTCATCTCCTGTCAGTCAGACAGCACAGTTTCTGCTAATCAAGGACAAACAATGATGCTTTGACATAGCCTTAGCTAACAAGTAATATACAAGTTCATACTGACATATAGGAAACTCCAACAACTGAGGCTGGATGGAGTGGTCATCAAAGAACAAAAAACATCTAGAGGGTCTTTCGTATGTTGCAGGTTAGTTCACTGCAGATCACTTTTAGAATATATCTTGCATAGCACCAAGACAGGAACTGGATTCTTTTGTCATTGATTCTCAAAAGTGTGATTACAAAAGAGCAAACTTTAAAGAGATACAAAGTTGAAAAGAAGAAAAAACAGTATATATTTTTTCCATTAGGCTTCACGCCCATACTTCCTAACAAGGATACCCGAGCCCCCACACTCCTAGTTATATATGCTGACTGTAAGATTACTGTATTTCAGAGTAAGGAAGACTCATCATGATGCTGCAGTCTCAGTTCAATTACAAATCATGTGACTAGTACATTAATAATTGCACATTATCAATCATTAATGTCTCAAGTCTAAACATAGCATTCATCTCTTATATGAGAAATTGAAGGTTGTCCTTGGTGGGATAAATCATAAGCTGTAAATCCACCTGGTAGAAGGTGCTGGAGGACAAATAAAGGCCAAGAATGAGAAGTCTAAGCCCTGAAGTATGGAAGTAAGTGTGAAGACTGGTAGAGATGGGTGAAGGCTGCCAGCCTAGCCAGATAGAATTTTATACATAATTCTATAATTTGTAAATAAGAATATAAACTACAGGCTTGTCTTAAATGTAAAGAAATGCTGTTACAAAAATGTGGCAACAGTGTTCTCTACTGACCCAGTAAAAGCATGTGGTGACCCCTTCATGTAGACAGTGGTGCCGAAAAGTCTAGCTGAAGAAATTCTTTCTATTGTTTTAACCAAGAGCTAAATTGCTAGATTTAAACATGCAAATGCATTTTTATTGCTCTGTTCCTGACCGGCTACAAGATAACAAAAGGGAGGTGTAAAAGAATGTAAATGCAGTTTCTGTCAGCCTGGGAACACCAGGAAAGTGTAAAAGATGATGTAATGTTTTAGCAGAACTGCAGTTTCAATTTAAACAGTGAGAACCAGAGATTATTAAGCATTTTTGTCTGATCATCCATCTCAGCACTGCCTTATGCTCTATGTATGTAAGTTATTTTAGAAGTGTGTTCTCCTGTAGCAATAGCTAGGAATTAGAAAGTTTAGACTAAGAGTTTTTCTGTGATGTCAGAACTGTACTACTGAATTATTTTAAGTATTCCTGTATGATCTCTGAACTCTCTTGACTACCAGTGACTGTGTAGTAGAAAGTATTGTCTTGTGGTTTTAATTATTTACTATTAAATATTTTAAAACATTTTAACTGTGGCTGGTTTGTGTAGAGATAAGTTAAGCTCTAGAGAACATTGCATATTTATAGCGTTTATTGTACAAGGCCACTCTAATAAGCATTGACTGATTAGTCACACTTATCAATTGGATAATAATATTCCACAGTAATAATCGGACACCCTTTTAAGGGCCTTTGGGTAGCTGATAATATTAGCTGTGTGGTGGCAGTAATTACTACCGTATAGTCTGGGTAAAAGGGGCACAGCTGGAGAATCTGTGCCAGCCTTTCCCAGGAGTGTCTGTGTGGTTGTATAAACTTATCTCAAAGTGAGTGTATCAGCTACTTGAGCAGGAACATGAAGCACTTGCTGGACAGAGAGTGTGCTGGAGATTTTAGCTTGCCCAGCTAGGCTGAGATCTGGACCCTAGAGCTGTGCCAGTGGGGAGTCTTATTGGGGACCTGGGGAGCAAGGGAGCGATCAGCCCCAGACTGACTGTGATCTCTGTGTGCTCTTAAGGGGAATTGCACTTTACTGTGTGTATTTGTTATCTTTTCCTCATATATGAGACACCCTCTTTGGTGTTAGTGGTGAGGACTGAGGCTCCTTGATTGCTGGGCCAGGGCATGGGTATCACATATTAATTGGTGGCAGTGGTTGGCATATCCTCACATTTGTGTTTGGCAGCGGTGGGATATCCACAGCACATATTAATTAGTTGGCAAATACTATTTGGCTTGTAGTGGTGTGGGTAGAGTGAATCCTGCAGCTTGTGTACAGTGAGCTTTGAAGGTGTTTTGTACTCTAAATCAGCCATGCAGTGAATACTCAGAGTTCAGCTCACAATTGTTTTATTGCTTTTGTTAGCTTAGTTAGTCAGGGTGAGCAGGCAGCATGTCAGCAGAAGAGTATGGAAAGCTGACAAGGAGCCAGCTGGCGGAGATGTGCCAGGCTAGGGGACTGGTGCATGGAAACCTGAATAAGGCAGACATGATTGCAGCCTTGGTTACAGCTGCATCAGAAAACAGCAACCAGGAGGACAATCAGACTGGCAGTGGAGATATAATTCCCTCAGAGAATGGACAGCTCAACCTTTCTGCAGTGGACTTAAAAATGCAGCTGGAGCTAAAGAGACTTGAGTTGGAGGCCAGAGTTGTGGAATTAGAAGCAAATGAGCAACTGTGATGTTTGCAGGCTGAGGAGAATGAGAAGCTGTTATGTCTGCAAGCTGAGAAACAAGAAAAGCAGAGGCAGCATGAGAAGGAGATGCTGACTCTTTGCCAGAGTCATGGAGGTAATGGGGAAGGGAGTAACTGGACCCCAGAAGCACAAAAGGTCAGTAAATTTCTTCTACAGTTTAATGAGCGGGATAATTTTGATAGTTTCATTCATATGTTTGAGAGGGTATGTAAACAGTATGAAGTTGACCAAGGGCTCTGGGTATGGTTCCTGACCCCTTTACTCCATGGTAAAGCTGTAACTGCATTATCTAAAATGCCTGATGTTGCATGTTTTGATTATACTGCTGTAAAGAAATGTATTTTAGAACTGTTTAAGCTAACACCTGAAACATATAGGAAAAAGCTTTGTGAGCATATACACAAGGCAGATGAAAGTGTGTGTGAATATGTTGCTGAATTGAGCACTTATTTCCATAGGTGGGTGAGTGGATGTCAGGTCACCACTTTTGAAGGGCTGGCAGACCTTTTGGTGAGGGAACAAGCCCTTAGCACTTTGCCTTAGGACATGATGATCTGGTTAGCTGATAGACAATGTGCTACTTCAGATGAGTTGAGGAAGGAGGGAGTCCTACACCTAGCAAGCATGGCAGGCCTGCACTGGAAGGGGACCCCCAGTACTGCTCATGGGTCTAAAGGAACCCATGGTGGGCAGCACAGACTGCCACAACAGAATCTTCCAGTAGCAGGGGAAGCCAGTACTCCAGGTACACATCCAGGAGCTAGGGTTAAATGTTTTGAATGCAACCAGTGGGGCCATGTGGCATACAGGTGTCCACAGAGGCAAGGTGGGGAACCAAAGGTAAGGGAGCCAGTAAGTGGGAAAGACAAAATGCCAATAGTATGTTGTCTTTAGACAACAGGAGTATGGAACTACCATCCTGCAGATGTCCTGATAGGGAAGGAGTTGGATGAGGCAGTACCATGTACTTATGCAGTTAAATGTGGTCAGGTTAGGAGACAAGCATGTGGGTCTGATAGTCTAGGGGAGACCCAGACAGACTGCATACTTGCAGCCAGGACTAGTGAGGTGGTTACTTCTGGGAGGGAGCTACTCTGTAGCAGTGAGACTGAATGTGAGCCACAGCTGCTTGTGGGTACTGATGCTCCCTTGGATAGAGTGACTGCAAAGGTAGAGGTGAGTAGTAGTACCCAGGCTGATAGTGAGGCACCACTGTCAGAGGATGCCAGACGTCCTGTGGGAGGGGAGCTGGGAAGGGTTACAAGGAGAGAGTTGAGACAGGCTCAGCTCTCAGACCCTACATTGCATGGTCTGATGCAGGTAGCTAGGGAGGCACCTGATTCTCAAGAGAAGGGAGAATCTGTATACTGGGACAAAGGGTTACTATACAGAGACTGGACCCCTGAGGGAGGGCTAGAAGGTGAGAGAGTACAGCAGTTGGTAGTGCCTAGAGCCTACCATTTGGTGCTTCTAGCCATAGCCCATGATATTCCCTTTGCAGGTCATATGGGTATAAAACATACAAAAAGGCTTATTATGCAGAACTTATATTGGCCTGGAATTTCCAGAGATGTAACAGGGTACTGCAGGACCTGTGAGCAGTGCCAAAAGGTAGGCAAGGCAGGAGACAAGGTGAGAGCTCCTTTGATGCCTTTGCCTGTGATTGAGGAGCCATTTCAGAGGGTAGCTATGGATATTGTGGGTCCTCTGAGTACCCCAAGTTCCACAGGGAAAAAGTATATCCTAGTGGTAGTGGATTATGATACACAATACCCTGAAGCAGTGGCTTTGTCCTCCACTGAGGTGGAGAAGGTGGCAAATGCTTTGTTAGAGATTTTCAGCAGGGTAGGTTTCCCAAAAGAAATACTGACTGACAGAGGTACCGATTTCATGTCAGACCTGCTGGCTTGTCTGTGGAAGTCCTGTGGGGTGAAGCACATGAAGACCACCCTACCATCCCCAGACTAATGGTCTTGTTGAGAGGTTAAACTCTACAATCAAGTCCATGCTATGGGCATTTGCAGATCAGTTTAATAGCGAGTGGGACAAATATTTGCCCCATCTGTTGTTTGCTTACAGAGAGGTTCCCAGGAATCCACAGGTTTTTCAACCTTTGACTTGCTGTATGGGCATAGGGTGAGGGGGCCTCTAGATTTAATTTGAGATGAGTGGGAAGGTGAGTGCGAGTCTCACAAGGAGTCTGCTGTAGCATGCATCCTACACCTCAGGACAAGGTTCAGGGAACTCATGGGCTTGGCCCAGGGGAACCTGGCAGAAGCCCAACAACAGAAATAGTTGTGGTATGACAGGAATGTTAGAGCTAGAGAGTATGCTGTGGGGCAGCAGGTAATGGTTCTCATTCCTGTCAGACACAACAAGCTGCAAGCAGCTTGTGAGGGTCCCTACAAGGTGGTAAGAAAGATAAGTGATGTTAACTACATGGTGGAGCTGCTAGGCAGATGGCAGGGGCACAAATTGTACCATGTTAGCATGATGAAACCTTACCATGATAGGGAAGCCCTTGTGCTGAGCATTTGCAGTGGATTGCAGGAGGAGTCTGAGGGGGGATCTGGGGACTGATCTCCTCAGTAAGGCTCAGGCTGACACCTCAGTGGAAGGGGTAGCAATGTCCCAGCAGCTATCTCCTACCCAGGTTTGAGAAATCCGAGCAGTGTTGCAGGAATTTGGGGACAGGTTCACTGGGAAAACAGGGTGCACCCACCTAGTGCAGCACCAGGTTGATACAGAACCCCAAAGGCCTATTAGGCAGGCCCTTTATACGATGCCTAAGAGAGTTGGACAGATGCTGAGGGAGGAGGTACAGGCGATGTTGGAACTAGGGGTGATTCAAGAGTCCGATAGTCCCTGGGCCTCCTCAGTGGTGCTGGTGCCAAAGAAGGATGGCAACACCAGGTTCTGTGTGGGCTACAGGAATTTAAATCATCACACAGAGTCAGATGCTTATCTCATGCCTAGGACAGATGAGGCCCTAGAGCAGCTGGGTGGGGCTAAGTATCTTACAACCATTGATCTTACCAAGGGTTACTGGCAGGTGCCCATGACTCCCAGTGCTAGAGAGAAGTCAGCCTTTGTGCCTCCTTTTGGCTTGTATGAGTTCAGAAAGATGCCCTTAGGGATGAAGAATACCCCAGCTACTTTCCAGAGGCTGATAGATTGTATCCTATCAGGAGCAGGAGGGTTTGCCCTTGCTTACTTAGATGATATTTCCATCTACAGCCATTCCTGTCCAGAGCACCTTCAGCATGTCAGGGAGGTGCTGAGCAGACTACAGAGGGCAGGGTTGACCATTAAGCTGAGCGAATGTCAGGTGGGTATGGCAGAGGTCTCCTTCCTAGGACATAGAATGGGGAGTGGTAAGATAAGGCCAGAACCTGCCAAAGTGGAAGCCATTCAGGCATGGTCTGCACCTGTTACTAAAAAGCAGGTGAGGGCAATTTTAGAGACAGCAGGGTACTACAGAAAGTTTGTCCCCAGTTATAGTACTGTAGCTGCTCTCCTCACAGTCCTGACAAGGAAGAACAGGCCATAGAAGGTAGTGTGGACCCCAGCATGT
Organism: Protopterus annectens; assembly: GCF_019279795.1. Lineage (NCBI taxonomy): Eukaryota > Metazoa > Chordata > Ceratodontiformes > Protopteridae > Protopterus > Protopterus annectens. The sequence continues at coordinate 1,532,681,259 of NC_056729.1, forward strand.
GAGCAGGCATTCCAGAAGCTTAAAGAAGCTTTGGGAGGACCCGCTGTGTTAGCCAGTCCAGATTACAGCAAGGAATTTGTTGTATAGGGGGATGCTTTGAACTATGGGGTGGGGGCTGTACTTAGCCAGATTTCTTCAGAGGGAGAAGAACACCCAGTGGTTTATCTTAGTCATAGGCTCCAACCTAGGGAGGAATGCTATGCAGCTGTAGAAAAGGAATGTCTAGCCATAGTGTGGACACTGCAAAAACTTCAGCATTATCTGTATGGAAGGAAATTTACTGTTATGACAGATCACAACCCTCTAACATGGTTAAACAGAGCCAGCCAGCAAAATGCCAAGTTGCTAAGATGGAGCCTGGGGTTGCAAGCATATGATATGTCAGTGCAGCACCGCAGTGGGATTAGCAATGCCAATGCAGATGGGCTCTCAAGACAGGGAATGGTGTGAGGTACACTCAGATAAACCTAACCCTTTCAAGCAGTGTTTCTCAAGGGTCACTTGAAAAACTAGCTTGAGTTCTCCGGGAGGGGGGGGGGGATGTGAAGACTGGCAGAGATGGGTGAAGGCTGCCAGCCTAGCCAGATAATTCTATCATTTGTAAATATGAATGTAAACTACAGGTTGGTTGTCTTAAATATAAAGAAATGCTGTTACAAAAATGTGGCAGCAGTGCTCTCTACTGACCCAGTAAAAGCATGTGGTGACCCTTTCATATAGACAGTGGTGCTGAAAAGTTTAGATGAAGAAATTCTTTCTATTCTTTTAACCAAGAGCTAAAGTGCTAGATTTAAACATGCAAATGTATTGTATTGCTCTGTTCGTGACCAGCTGCAAGATAACAAAAGGGAGGTGTAAAAGAATGTAAATGCAGTTTCTGTCAGCCTGGGAACACCAGGAAAGTGTAAAAGATGATGTAATGTTTTAGCAGAACTGCAGTTTCAATTTAAACAGTGAGAACCAGAGATTATTAAACATTTTTGTCTGATCATCCAACTCAGCACTGCCTCATGCTCTATGTAAGTAAGTTATTTTAGAAGTGTGTTTCCTTGTAGCAATAGCTAGGAATTAAATGTTTAGACTGAGGCTGGGATTCACTAATCCTCCGTGTAAGACTAACTAAGTCTTACACGGAAACTGTAGTCTAAGAGTTAGATGTCAGCCCATCATGCATATTCATGAGGGCATGCTAACTCAACTCTAAGGCTAGCACGAGTGCAGGGGGCATGTCAGACTGCCGAGCAGTCCAAATATCCACGCCCCTGTAAGTGCATAAACAGCAAATGTCAACAGAAATGAGCGAGTCCGCTCAAATGACCACAAACCCAACACTACACTCTCCCACATTCTAAATCCCTGTACAAGTTAAAAATGTAAAGCTTACCTTTTTTTTTTTTTTTTTATGATTCCCGACATAGCTGCCTGTATTTGTGCGTGTATTCGCGGGTTTGCCCATTGCTTAGCTACAGTTAGCAGTGCAGACATCGAAGAGGATAATAAACTACTGATATGCAAATGAAGCCAAATAGCAACAGCGTAGTGGTAGAGCCCTCGCACAAAGAGGAGGCATTTCCGGTTTGAGTCCCGCCACTCCCCTCCCTATTTTCTGTAGGAAATGTGTGCATAAAAATAACTCCTGACATTTACCTTTTAAATCCCAGTAAAATGCATTGAAATGGCCTATGTGTTATTGAACGATATTTTATATATATATAAGAAGGTGGAATGGTCATGCATACTGATAAATGCATAAGTAACGTATCTTAAGCAATGTGAAGCACTGCTAAGCAAAGTCAACTAGTATTAAGCACAGTGAAGTATAATTGCTCATAGCTTAGGAGTGCTTTCACTAGCACAATAGTTTTGCGCGGAGCTGCGCATTGTGCCAACTAGCGCAAACAAAACATGTTTGCGTGGAGCTGCGCACCACGCCAACTAGCGCAATGTTGGGCAACGTCAGGCAATGTCGGGCAACGTCGGGCAGCATAGAGCAATGTAGAGCAATGTTGGGCAAAGCTGAGCAAAATCGGCTAAACACAGCCACACCTGCTATCCGGTCTGGCCAGTAGTAAAATAAAAAGCAATGACAGGCCTCGAACCCAGGATACTGTGCACCATAATCACAGTACTAAACCACTAAGCCATGACAGCTTTAAATATGGATGCATTTCCAACGCACTCATATATATCAATGGAAGTTTATCCATTGCTAAGCAGGTTTGCTCTTAGCTGAGATATTTCAAAACCGGCCAATCACAAATACGTGCAGGAAATGAGGCATATTTAAGCTCCATAGGCCGGAATAATTGCCATAACTGGTTGTAGCTCCCATCTGCAGACAGTATGGCCAGTACTGGAGAGGGCTCTCATTTTCGAGCGCAACGGTGGGGCACTGAGGAGTCAAAATACATGATTTGGCTCCTTGTCCATCATCATGATGCAAGACTCCTGCAGGGCCAGTTCCAGGACACGGAGTTCAAAGCGGAAGCCTGGAACCGTTTAGCACATGATCTCACCAGTGCCACACGCATCCCTCGGACTGGTGAGCAGGTCAGACACCACCATGCAGACCTGAAGAGACGCAAGGAGGACCAACTGAACCACTGGCTACAGGAAGCCCGTGGAATGCCAAATGCCCCACTACTGAGTATGTAGCCATGGAATGAAGTATGTAAGAATTGCTATTGTAGTCTATATTATGGATAGGTATGTCTCAATATCCCTTCATTTATTTCACAGCTGCAGGTGTCCGTGCTGCGAATCAGCAAGCCTATGCAGATAGGCTGCTAAGGCTGCACCACCAGGCAGGTTAGTAAATATTCTGCATGTGTGGTCATATAAAAGAAGTGAGAGAGCTTGAAAAAGAGTGTTGTAACCCATTATTAAAGGTATAAAAAGTGTGGAATAACTTCTCTGCATGTACTGTCATATAAAATAAGTGAGACAGTGTGAAAAGGTGTTGTAACCCATTAATAAAGGTATAAAAAGTGTGGAATAACTTCTCTGCATGTGCTGTTATATAAAATAAGTGAGAGAGCGTGAAAAGGTGTTGTAACCCATTAATAAAGGTATAAAAAGTATTGAATAAAAGACCTCTGCATGCACTGATATATCAAATAATTGAGAGAGCCACTAGAAAAGTGTGTAATGTAATTAATAAAGGTATAATTCCTGGAGTGTGTCCGTGTCACTTTCTGCGATATGTTGTTGTACCCTTGCATAATAGAAATAGTACTGTTGTATTAAGTGCAGTCAACCCACACATGGATAGGCCCATATAAAGTGGATGAAGGGAGTGCCAGTAGCTGTTAAGCATATATACAGTCCTCAACTGTCGGTTAATGGCCGGCATGTACAGGTTAATCTGGCACATGAGTAGCTTGTTAATGTGTTCCTCAGAAACGGCAGTATGCTGCTAGAAATGTAGGGGGCTGTTAACATATACCTGATAATGTCACCTGAACACATCCAGATATGTAGATACATAAATATAAATGAAAAATATAAATATGTAGCAGTAACATCTGCATCCAGGACAGTTTGTATGTCATATACGGGTCAGGTATATCAAGAACTAGCAAAACCCATTTCGCAATTTAACGGACATTGCCTAGTGTAATAATACATGTAGGGGATATTTAACTGCAGTCAATAGGAATGTAGTGTAAACTATAAGTATAGATAAGTTGTTAATGGAGGTATCTTTTTACACCCTACTGTATGTGCATAAACAATACAATTCCACACTTCAATGGTTATGTCTAATCTCATAACATTTGTTGGGACACATGTCCTATTGTTATATAAATATCTGCATTTACTTCGATGCATGTGCCCTGTTCACATACAACAATCTTGGTGGCCTGTTGCCACCAATCAATCCTGCATGCTGTTGGAATGTCCACTGTTGTTCTATATATGCATGTGTTATGCTTGCTGTTCAACTGTTGGAACTCTGGTGTGTTGGGTTAAGGGGAATACTACTGTATGCTGTTACAACTAAACTGGAATGCTGTTGGCTATTACTAACCCATATTGTCATTAAATCCTCCTAAACATAGAACATATGGGAAGGCCGGTCCCAGTGGACCCACCTGTCCCACCTCAGCTGGCGATGGCACCTGGCACCAGCAGTTCCGGTGCCCAGCCCAGGACCCCCTCCTCCATTGGTCCTGTGCCAACTTCAGGTGGAAGCGCTGCAGGGGATGGGGCCCAACCCCCGTGCAAGTGTGGGCAGAGTAGGGCCACCTATCACCCTCCGAATGGTCCGGGCTGTGGTGCATAGAGAGATCCAGCGTTCAGTCACTGATCCTCTATGCCAGCTCGAGGCAAGAGTGGCGTGACTCATGGGTGAGCCTGCCCCACCTACACAGCCCCCAGCACAGCCACCCCATGGGTTGTGAAGGTGCAGTGGTGACTGCCCATGGGTGGGGATCTCAGTTCCACTGTTGCCATCTGTGGGCTCATGGGCTTGCAATTTCCAAACACCCTTCCCCGTCAATGGTGTTCACCCACCCCATGTGTCATACTCCACCCCTGTATGCATCTTGTTTGTCTTGTCTGTTTACCTCCCCAATCTACCTCCCAAAAATATACCTACTTCCCCTACCCCACATTCCACTCTCACCAGGAAAAAAAAAATGGGCAATCTGCACCCAAAAAAAATTTACGCCCCATACATAGCTGCCCAATTTGCACACATGTCTGCTGGACACAAACAGAAATTTAATTGGCAGTACAACATACTCTGTTGTCCTCACCCCTCTCTCAGGGGTGGAAGGTTTCAAAATTCCATTCAAATTACTAGTATATGCACAGCTGTTGCTGTTAAAGAAATGGGCAGCTATGGACCTTCCCTACACCCATCCTGCACATCCCGAGCTGTTTTCCCTACTGTCTTTCCCTCTTTGTGCCCCTTTTTTCAACACTTTCCTATCTCCCATTTTCTTTTCTTTCAAAGAAATGAGCGCAGGGTTAGCGGGAGTAAGCACCTTTAATCAGTAGTTAACGTGTTTGCGCGAGTGTGTGCTTAGCTAAGCTTGTGTGCGCTTAGCTAAGCATCACGCAATCCCGCGCAAACCTGCTTCCAACTGCTTAAAAGTGCCTTATTCACTCTGTATGTCAGGGCCCTTGTTCTGCTCAACAGCAAAATAAAATACCTCTGTCAGTCTCGAACCCTGGACCTTGTACCCACTAGACTGCATGAAGTACCACTGAGCCATGGTAAACATACAACAAATTGGTGCTGAAACCAATATATCATGCATCAGAATGAGTGAAGGTAAAGGCCAAATAGGAATGCCATAACACAAATCCTGTTCTGTGGATCTTTACCAGCAGTTCTTGTGGAATTGCATTACATGACAGTGAAAAGAGAACCAGTCATTCTAGCAGGAAATAATGTTACAGCAGCACTTCACAACCCACACACAGTATTATAGCAGGACAAACACTAGCATATCTGACTAGGGTAGAGGCCATACTTCCCAACTGTGACAAAAAGTAAGAGTTAGACACCACTTGTACTTCAGGAAATGTGTATTAATCCATATGCCCTGGTTCTCTCAAAGTCTCAACCTAATGTTACTAATATTGTAAAGGTGTACCTCACTTCGACCTACTTTACCCTGAGTCTGTTCAAATATGTACCTGAGTGTTTAAGAAGCCTGGCAGAGACAGAAACACACAAGCATATCAGCTATTCTGCTGTTGCACACTGTGCAAATAGCTTTGGAAGGAGTTCCAGAAGCATACCCTTATGTAGGAGTACAACACTGAAATACCAAGGGATGTAGCCATGTACTGGTAGCAACCAACTGTGACAATGCCATTGTTCCAGTACTGAAAAGACCGGTGTGATGCACAAAGAATAACAGGCTAACCTCGGGCTACCATCTGGATAGGTCCACAGTTGGGAGCTACGCAGACAGACTACTTGCCTTGGTAAACTAACAGGTACACAGCAACCCTTTAAGTCCAGCAAGATAAAGTTCACACATTAAGACATAGTGCTCTCTGTCCTACTGCACCCCTACCCAAATGTACAATAAACCTGTGTGTTCAGGGTCTACCAAGGATGTAGGTAGGCATATTCAGTACAGAAATTTATACAGTTTTCTTGAGCAGCCTGTGCCAATGTCAACAGTAAAAAAGCACAAACTGTTCAAAAGTGAGTGAATAAATATTCACAGTACAGCAGTTCACAAACAGTTCATGTGCCAAATGAATACATCTCAATAACTACTTTTGTATGGCAGTAAATTGTATAAGTAGAAAAGAAACTACATACTCCCATATATCTTGTGTTAGCATATGTAGGGGTGAATACAATTCTACACTGACAACTGTGTAGTGGAAGTGACAACATTCAGGTCTGAGTACAACAATTATATCACTGGCTACACCCTAGCTTCAGATATAAGAACTATACCAACCTTCTGACTTACACAATGGTCTCCACAGCAAACAAGCATGGGCCCCACTCTGGAAAGCTGAAAGGGCTATGCCTACCTGACATAGCAATTTATAGCATTGGGTTGCTATGACAGTGAGTACTGCAATTACCACACAGCAGGCTGCATGCAATTACCAAATGGTGGCCACCAATTGGTGCAGAGACTATCACATGCACATGTGCAGATACCTATAAAAGCAGGCTGTACCTGCTGGCCACACATGCAATCATCCCATTGCAGATGGTGAGAGATAGAGAGAGACACAGAGACAGAGACAGAGAGAGTGAGAGAGAGACTCACACCCCCACCCACACCAGTGGAAAAAAAAATTATATACTAATAAAAAAAAAAATAAAACATAAAACAAATTTATTACATTCAGCCAAAGAGACAGCTAAGTGAAAAATACGAATGCATACAAAGGGAAGGTATGTAACAGATATGTATTTACTGGCATGTAGTAGATGTATTTGAAGACCACTCTACATACTTTGAAACATCAATATGTGGCAGCAGTACGTATCTATGCACAGATGCCCTGCATAACTACTGCCATGGACATAGTGTGTAGCTGTGTGCAGTGGGACATAACTGTGATATATGTAGCTCAGCATTGAATGTCAAACATCTGAACCATGTTATCTGTGTTCTGTAGAGTAGTGTAGACAATGTCTGTTTGGGGGAGTAGCGCATACAGCTATATAACCATGGATGTGACAGAGTAACAAATGCATGATAGTCATATCAATGTGTAGCTTAGCATTGGCAACAGCATTACCAGGCTAGTATGGTAATTAAGCATTTGCAGCTATATATACACCCTCTAATATTATTGTGTGCTCACATGTTACACCTGTTCATGTTGCAGCAAGGCACAACAGGTCAGCTGTGAGGTACATGAACTTACAACAGTGTGGTCCTTGTGTGTGTATGGCACACACATATGGAGAGATCTGTCTGTGTCAGATATATTAGCATCTGTACATGTGCATAGAGCAAGGGACATACTGCAACTGTTTGTGAAAGGTGGATACATATATGTTGTTGAAGGTTGCTATGTGCATATTCCTATATAGATTGTAGTGTGTGGCAAACCAAACAGCATACAGTGCTGGTATATGACATGTGGTGGTTGAACGCTGTGGGTATGATTCGTCAGGTTTGCAGTGTTGCAGCCAGTGAGGCCTGCTAAAGCTACATGGGCTGAGAACACCTTCAATGCATTCCGCACAACACTGTGCAATATTATGACATAACTGTATACCTTACAACCTTCCCATACCCAATATTCCCACCATGAAAGGTGGACTGTATATGTGCCTATATGTATATCAATATGTACACCAATGGATGTTCATATGTATGTGTGTATATATACACATATATATATAGAGAGAGAGTGAGAGTGAGAGAGAGAGAGAGACAGGGTCAGATTTACTGCAACAGATGCCTGGTGACAAAGCCATGGACTCAAGCTCAATGTTGGCACTGCATTGGCATCCCTCCTTGCAAAAACTCAGTACCCATTAACTACCACATAGGTGGTAGTCTACTTAACACTGAAGGTGTGATAAGAGACCATGGGACACAGGTGGACAGTAGACTCCCCTTTGATTGTCACAGTGCCACACTAGTCATGTAACCTGTCTACATGGCACATGTAATCACAAAAGGTGTGTCATCCAGGGAAGTATAGGTCAGTGTTCCCCTCTACTCCACACACAGAAAACCCATTATAGAGTACAATGCCCCATGTGGTATGTACCTCACAAGACATCTACAGTAACTGGAAAGGACAAAGACATACCTCACAAAGGGTAATACCAGCCTCAAACAGATGCCCTATGCAGACCATCCCACAAAACTACAGCTAGACTGTGTTGCATACCATCTACCCAGAGCCTGTGACCTCTGCCTAACATGCAAAGCTATGTGAAACACAGAGCTGTTGGACATGCTCCACATAATCAGATCACAATCCCTACGAGCTACACGCTCTAGGGACATAAAGCTTGTCACCTCAATAAACAGCACATACTGGATGGATAGATCCCTATCTCAGAGACATCCCATACCCTGGCACAAACCACCTATCAATAGCAAACGAAGCTCCTAATTAGCAGTTGTCATATATAAACCTGATGATTGTGTGTGAGATAGGAAATACACCCCGGGAATCACCTCTGTGGCTCTGCTTGACAGGGCCACGTGAAATGAAATCACCCGTGTGTCAAAGGCCAGGGTAGCATATGGCTAGACATCTGTAGGTCCTAGGGCCAATAGCCTATAACCTACCTACGAACCAATACACACCCACAAGTACCTGTTGCAATAATTGCTTTGTGAGGTTGACTGGGTGTGATGGTGAATGTGTTGGTGAATGTGTCTGAGTTCTGTATATGTGTGATAGCTAAGTGGGAAACTGTTTCTGTCATGGTATGCAGTGTCCTAGCTGTGATCCCAGCAAAAGATGTGTATGCTATTGCTAGGCACAAAAAGCAGTATGCCAGACGGTCTGACGTAGTGTGTTGGTGTCGACTGGGGTGTCTCATTGTAGGCTACAGCAGTACATGTATGCTTATTGAGTGTTACTGCTGGTGAATCCAACCCCTGAATGAGCTGTAGTACTACCTGAAGCTGTTTGCCTAAACAGCACAGTAAGGTGTATGTACACATGTCCTGGAACCACTGTTTTGTTTGTTCCCTGTAGTCCTCCAGATGACATACCTCAGGCATAAGGTCTTGTAAGTATTAACACACAGTACTGTATGGTACACAGGTAAAGGTCATGTGTTTTGCCATACCTTTGTGTCTGGTATGTATGTCTGATGTGTGTGTGTGTATACCTGAACCATGGCCTCGGTGATATGTCTGTTACAGGATATAGGTGTGTATCTAGCAACATGTATAGTGTAGTACAGCAGTATGCCACCCATATTGACGAATGAGCACATATGTTAGGCAGGGGTTTTCCATCAATGCCTAGTGTGGTATGCTGGTAATACTGTGACTGGACCCTATAATCATTGCAATGGATTACATGTTATGTTATGCATTAGCATGATATATACCCCCTGTGGCTAGGTGGTGCATTGTGTTGCATACAGTGTGCCATATACTGTTGTATAGTCTTACATACTGGTTTACCTTTGTTGCTGTGCAGAACATGGTTTGATATATGGAGTGTGCCAGGCACTACCAGGCAGTTGTGGGTTCAGCACTGATATGTGGTATTGAAAGTGTGTATCCTTTGACAGCCAATAGGTTGCTATATATGGCAGTTAAATGATATCCATACTTTAGAATATTAAGTGTGCCACTTGACTTGCTCACACATATTGTTTCTTTGTCTTCCAGGGTTATGGCCAACCATCGTAATCCCTCATACAGCACAGCAGAGGATGAAGTGATAACGGACACCATGGTTCAGCACTACACCATGCTGTTCTCAAGAACCAGCCAGGACCAGCATGAGCGGACTGCACTGTGGCAAGATCTTGTCTGGGTAAATGACATAGGCATGCATAACCGGACATATGAGCAGGTACGCCATCACTGCAGTGATTTAATTAGACATGTCCGGCAGCATGCATCTGATATCCGTAGACAACAGCTTGCCACAGGTGGTGGGGTAGCCATCCATCCCCCTCACCAGAGTGGAGGAGCTGCTCCTGAGCCAGGTGGCTCCTGGCCAACAACAGCAACAACAACAACTGACATGCATCATCATGGAGACCAGAGCCACCCTGCATGTTGACATGGAGCGTGCAGGTAACATGGCATAGCTGTACACTACTGTTACCTCTATTGGTAGATCATGCTTATGTGAGATATGTAGTGTGTAGTTACAAGATGTGGTGCCTAGTGTTGTGCAATAATAATATTTTGGAATATAATATGCAGGCCTGTGACTGTCAACAGTCGTACTACTGTAAGATTGCAAACACACAGTAGCAATGCCACAGTTGTTGCCACTGACAAACTGTCTCATACCCTTGTAGGTCCATCTGGTGTGACAGCAGGGCAGCAGACCCATGCTGGTGAGTGTGTTCTACATTTATTATTGTTAAATAAATGTGCATGTCATAGGTGAGGTGTAGGCCATGTACACGTCACACACCAGTGCATAATGTATGCTGTGCATGTGTGCTGTGAGACTATGCACATCTCAGTAATGTGAGTAGCTGACTCAAACACATGCAATACACAGAGCATCCCACACAATTGTGGCAACACTGTAGTGGACATTGGATAGGCACAGTCGATACACATGCACACAACACACACAATTGTGTCATACGCAGTACATGTTAACATGCTACACATGGCGTATTCATACACACGCTGTAAAGTCACACTTCAGTATCCCAAATGTCATCCACACAGCACACATAACATACCTGAGGGGTAGAGTCCTCTGATGTGGCTGTGCAACACTCTTCAACACATAACACATTCATGTTAGGTAATTCCCCCTGCTGTGCACCTTACGAACCCATGTAACAACTGTCCATGAAATGGTGAATGTAGCCATGGTACTGCAGTTCAGGTACAGCATGCTATGTGCCAGTCTGGCACACATTAGTAGCCTTGAGTGACCACATGATGCTGCATGATGATGTCACATGGTACTACACCACATCCAGTTACAGTGGCCACAGTACTACACATATCATTAATTGCTATGCACCTCAATGTTGTGTGTGCAAACATATGCACCGATACACAATCTGTATAGCAATCACCATTTGTACAAAGTGACACACATGTCTTTAAATACCATTGAGTTTATAGGTCAACTGACACACATTGTGTATGTGTGAGGTGTAATGTTGCAGTTGTGTGGTAGCATGCCATGTCATGCTTGGCACTAGCATGTCCACAATATGTCCTACACTCACCATAACCACTGTACAATGTCTATGTTGAGCAATGGCATTCCATCAGGTATACATGCACCACTCATCCTGTGTGTATACATAGCATGCATGTGCTAAACCTGTGTCCACAATTGTCTGCTAAAGACACAGATGCTCTAATAAGAAATGGATATCTATGTGACACACTGATACACATCCAGCCATGGTATGTATACCTGTGAGTGATGGTGCACAGGACATTGCAGAGACGTTAATACTTGCACAGCAATGTTGTGTCCATGTACACATTGCATTCCAGGGTGAGGCCAATCACTGAACAAAACACACATGCATCAAAGCCATGTATACTGTTATTAGTAAGGGCTGTCTACACTCACACTGCATGCTGTTGAGCAACACACATCCTGCATGCTGTCACATTTGATATAAATGTTTGGCTTGTGATACTGTACCCCACAATCCCACACTATTGAGTATGTTCTGGATTGCTGGTGGTCTGTGTGTGTCTGTGTGTGTCTGTTGAAGTGAGGAGTGTTCATGTGTTCATGTGTTCATTTGTGCATGTGTTCATGTGTACATATGTTCATGTGTGCATGTGTTCATGTGTGCAAGTGTGCAAGTGTTCATGTGTGCATGTGTGCATGTGTGCATGTGTTCATGTGTGCATGTGTGCATGTGTTCATGTGTGCATGAGCGCATGTGTTCATGTGTGCATGTGTTCATGTGTGCATGTGTTCATGTGTTCATGTGTGCATGTGTGCAGACATCATGTACAGGTCGTAAAGTGTGTTTCCTGTTTCCCTCTCACATGTGCTGATTTTGGGCTGGTTTACTGCAGCAGGGAAACCGATGTCACTGAGCATGATAGTGATGATGATGATAGGTGTGTTGAGGCATAGGCATGTTTGCCAGGGTCTGTCATTGAGCCAACAATCGACAGTACACAAGTGTCCACTCCATCCATGCACATAGTCATACTGCCAATACATCCATCACCAATGCCCTTAGCTGAGGGACAGCGTACAGCCAGCATTGGCAAAGACAGTGTGGTATCTATGGCACATGCATCCCAACACAGCAGCCATACCCAGATGTCTGGAAGGGTACCACATAGGCAGATGTCCAGGGGTTCTCTTTGGAGCACTGCTGGCCATCATGCCACTGGCAGACGTGCCACAGGTCTTACAACCTCGCGCATGTTCCAGCCTGTCATGGAGGCACAGGCACATATGGAACGGTACACCATATGGGGACTAAGGGCACAGAGGGCACATAACACCACATTAAATGACAGTATCCGTGACCTAGCAGGTGCCATCCGTAATTACACTGAGGTCATGGATAGACGTTGGGGTGAGACATTAGATGTCCTCCGCAATGTCATGTCCATGTGTCAGGACAGTGCAGGATGGGTGAGATGTGGACGTATGCCAGCAACATCAGCAGCTGGTAGTCACCGCAGACATCCCTCAAGTCACAGCTGCTCTAGTAGTGCCAGTACCAGCCCCAGCAATGTTGGGGCTGGGCTGTCCATAGACCGTCCTAGAAGACCACGTGCATGTGGCTCTGGAGAGTCCCAGCAGGGACCTGGGTCCAGTGTACATCCATCTACCTCTGGGGATAGTACCTTGTCAGGCTTAGTACCTAATAGTGTCAGTAGCACCCCTGCCAGGCACAGGTACCGTATCTGTGGCCAGAGATGGTGATCTGTAAAGCCTGGCAGGTACAATCTGTGGCTGTCCCACAAATACCCATATATGGCAGCCACATGGTGGAACTGTGTGCATGCAGACACACACACACATAAACAACACACCTAGGGCTACCACATACATGCACACATTACATCAACAATGGCCCATAGCAGTACTCTTGGCCCTCACACACACACACACACACACACACACACACACACACACACACACACACACACACACACACACACACACACACACACACGTCGATTGTATGGCTCACTGTAGGCCTCTGGCAAACCAACTACACACCCTGTGTATATAATGAATCCTGTGCCATCTCCTGTCATATGTGACATTGATGCAGGAACAGGCTACCGTGGTGCTGATGCACAGGGTGACTTAATAGCAGTATAGCAATGTTAGCATGTTGTCAGCAGTAGACTGTGATGATATCCTTGAAGGTGTGGCTGAGCAGGCATGATGCATGTAAGCTATGATTGTCAATGTAGTAATGTTCACACCAGTGTTAGTTCCAATAGTGTATAGTCCACCCACATGCCACTTGGCTGATGTGTGTAGTATTGGCAGCATGTGTTAGAGAGTGGAAAGTATGTGTGGGATGTGTGTGGCACAGATTTGCAGGTGTACATTTGTGAACATGGTGGAGGTGCACTGTCTGCAGGTACGTGCATAGTGGACACATGGGCAGGGTGACATGCCCTGTATTACACAGTAACACTCCATAGTCTCGATTGGTGGCCAGTATGCATTGTACTACACATATTTCGGAACTTGACTACACATGTGTGTATGACATGGTTAGCCACTGTGCTGTGGGTGATACTGTTAATATCTGTCATTGATTTGCATTCTGGTAGTATACACAACTTCTACAGCCTGACCATAACCAGTCGTTAGATGATGTCTTAACAACTGACACACAGATGTAGGACAGACAGTAACATTTGGACACTTCAGGTACTATAATAAGCCAGTAACCAGTGGTATTCACATGCATACATTACTGAGACCACTCCTGTTTGGCATAAAGCTCTCTTAGGTACAAGCAATCACAGTAGGGATATGTCCGTCCACGTGTGGTGATGCATACTGTGGTCTATAATGCATTCTCCAGATGACACACATATCCTCCACAAGGGTATCACACAGACAGATCCCTGTTGTCAAACCCATGCTGTAAAGCTATAAGCCAACCAAAGCATAGTCATCCACCTTTACGGAACATAGTATCCCCACAGTACCACATAGGTAGTAGCTACCAACATGTGTACATGCAACCAAGTGGTACATCATCTCTCCTTATATAATCACATTTCCAAAGATATGTTTAAATCCCTCGGTGGATCACATAAGCAATAAGGGGTCTGCATGCATATCCACAAAGGTTGTTGTACACCTATAATGAATAGCCATCAGTGATAGACCCTGCTGCTTTTGAACAGGTCTGACATCTACCTCGGCCATGAACACTCACTCACACAATTCTAAAGAAACCGTAATGAGTGTGTGTAACACAGTTGACCTAGGCCTGGGATCGCTGCAGTGGCTGGCCTTGTCACAGGCATACAGATGTGACCTAAGGTCCAGAAAGCAGCAGCACACTCTTGAATAGATTACAGATGTATTCTTGGAGAAAGCAGGGTTCCCACACATGCAATAATTGAGGTCACATGTACGTATATGTATTTGCCACACAGCTATCTCACATGTGCAATGCACATACTGGTGTCATACTGATATGTCATACAGTAGTAAAAGCAAAACCCACAACCCAACAGTCACACACACACACACACACACACACACACACACACACACACGTCAAGTGCAGGATTCAAACCCCTACCTAACTGCTTTATATCACTACAGGAGTACACATTTAAACGACGCGCTATGCACATTACTGTGGGTTCTCTTTCCACAGGTATATTTGTAGTGTGGTGACATCATCAGACCTGACAAAGATTAGTATACCACTTTTAAGGTCTTTGACTACTCTCCCAAAAGGTTGCTCCTCTCCAAGGAGATCATGCACAGACACACACACACTTGTCAAGTGCAGGATTTAAACCCCTACCTAACTGCTTTATGTCACTACAGGAGTACACATTAACACAACACGCTATACACATTACCGTGGGTTCTCTTTCCACAGGTATATTTGTAGGGTGGTGACATCATCAGACCTGACAAAGATTAGTATACCACTTTTAAGGTGTTTGACTACTCTCCAAAAAGGTTGCTCCTCTCCAAGGAGTTCACACACAAACAGACACACACACACCTGTCAAGTGCAGGATTCAAACCTGTACCTAACTGCTTATGTTACTACAGGAGTACGCATTTATACGATGCACTATACACATTACTGTGAGTTCTCTTTTCCACAGGTATATTTGTAGAATGGTGAAATCATCAGAATAGACAAAGTGGGTTACATTAGGTGACAATGGGTGGGCTACATAAAAGGAATGTCTGAACACTTTGGCCATGCGATCATCAAAGGGGAGCTCACTATCTAACTGTGTCCCCAGGGCCTTCATGACTTTCTTCATACATACTGGTGTACCGCCTATGTGGTAATTTTTTGCACTTTGTTTTAGCAAAATGGGATGACTATGCATTCTTTGTCATTCTTGTTGGGGCATTGTTTTGACACCAGGTATCTGTGTCTGTAAGCCCCTTCTGGAGGATGTGTGTGTCAGCCATAGAGTCGATTATGGACCACAGTTAGCCGTCATCTGCAAACCTGTTCAGCCATACTCCTCCTGTGCTTGCCTGTACCTCTGAGCAGTGTCCTCTGAACAGGTGGGGTCCCAGGAGCAAGACCTGTGGGATGCCATTTGTGACTGTCTTACAGTCGTACATGGCACCCGCAACTCTGAACATGTGTGTTTGATCTGAGAGACACTAGGCCACACATCCTGTGACATACCTGATGATGTTCAGGCTGGTAAGTGTGTCCATGATGACAGAGTGGGGAATGGTGGGTAAAATCCTTAGTGAGGTCCAGGTGGGCTGTGTGAACTACTTTCACCTCCATCTATGTCCTTGGTGATTGTTTGAAGTAAGTCAACTATGTTTAGGAGGCAGGATCTGCCTTTAACAAGGTGAGCTTGTGTAGAGTCCAGTGTCTGGAGGTCCCCATTGTCTCTGTTTATGGGTTCCATGACAATTTGATCAATAGCTTTGTAGACCAGGTTGAGTAGGCATATAGGGCAATGGTTTCCAGTTTCTGTTGTGGCACCCCCTTTGTGGAGCTGGATGACTGTTAGTGTAAGCCATTCTTTGTGTACATACCCTGTGGTACGATTGAGTCTGGGCAGTGAATGAAGGTGAGGGTGTAGTTCCTTTTGGGCCTAGTGTAAGACACAGCCTGGGACACCATCCATTCCCATTGATGCTGTGTTCTTGGCTTTGGAGAGGGCTGTCCTTACTTGCATGTCCATGACGTCTAGGGCTCTGCATCCTTCTGTGATGGACACAGGCCCTTTTGGGGGTGATGGGGGGAGGTTTACACTGAACTTGTCCCCCAGGATGTGGCCAGTGAAAGTTGGTTCAGTGTATTCCTTGCCATTTGTCAGTAGCTGACAGCATATTTGGAAGTTGACACCTACATGTCTGGTAAAGCTACAGCAGGCTTTGTGGTTGTTATTCTTACAGTCATTGGTAATTGTCTTTTGACAGTGTCCTTGAATTATTCCATGAGCGATCATTGCTACTTCCTAATAATGATCAGTGATGCCTTTCCTTTAGTGAAGTTGGCTCTATCGGGTGTTAGTTTCCTCCTTCTGTTGTCTAGCTTATTTATGGCCAATGACCACCAGATTGTTTTCTTATTTTTGGAGGAGTGCATCTTGGTTTTATTTGTGATGTCTCGATCCATGCATCCCTGTAGATGCTCATTGGATGCACTTGTAACTGATTTGGCAGATTGTATACCATTCTCCTATAGCAAGAGGTCTTTGGAACCTTCCACTTTTGTCTTGGGATGTGTGCAGTTTGCTTTTGAAAATGTCTTCACGGTGGTTTCATTGGCTGGGTAGGGGTGCGTGATGTGGATGTCCAGTGTGATTACTTTATGATCTGATATTACCAGCGAGGGTTTTATCTCTGTTGTGGAACACTTGTACCCCATGTTGGTGATGATCATGTCCAGTATGGTGTCATCTCTAGTGGCCATGGTGACCAGCTGTTCCAGGGTGTTAGAGCTTTTAAACTCTAGGAGACATTGGGCAATGGACGTTGTACACAAGTGATTCTCCCACTCGATGTTTGGGTAGTTGTAATCACCTCATATAATGTTGTTTGATAGGACCTTGATATATTCCACTGTTCTCAGGAATATTGTGTGAGGTTCCTGTGACAAGGTAGGTGATCTGTAGAAGGCTACAATCTGATGAGCAGCTTTGCACAATCTTAGTTGCACTTGCATGGTCTCCAAGGCCTCATGCTGTGCCACTAATCTGGAGGTGGGGGTATCCATAGGGTAAATGTGTACACCCCATCCTTTTGTATTTCACTCGTGGTTTTGGGTCCAAAGGTCAGGGGGATTGTGAGTGTTTTACATGGAGCATGTCCAACAGCTCTGCATTTGACATTGCTTTGAATGTTAGGCAGTGAACACATCTGAGTAGGTGATATGCAAGGGATTACTGATGGAGCATTTTGCGATAGTCTGTGTATGGTATGTATTTCAGGCTGCTAATGCTCTTTGTGAGGTATTGCTGCAGGCTTTCCAGTTGTTGTAGTTGGCTTGTGAGGTACATAGCAAAAGTGGCGTTGTACTCTTTTATAGTTCTAGTGAGTGATGAGTAGTGGGGAACAATGTCCTCTTCTATTCTGCATGAGACACATTTTGTGATGGGGTGTGCCACATAGCAGGGTTTCCTGACTACTGTGGGGATGTGATTATCACCGTTGTGTCCAGTGTCCACCTGTGAACCAAGGTCTCTTGTCACACTTTCAGTGTTAAGTATACTACCGCCTATGTTGTCGCTCTTGGCTACAGAGCCTTTAACAAAGGGGATGACAATGCACCTTTTGGCATTGAGATAGAGCCCATGGCTTTGACAACAACCATCTGTCTCAGTGAGGTCCTTTTGTAGGATGTCCACATCGTTAGTGTTTACAATTATGGCTCCTAGTTTGCAGTCCTCTGGAAACTTCAGTAGCCACAGACCTTCCATGTTGAAGTTGACTTCAGGGAAGTAGATACTAAATAGGACAAGACACAGGACTGGACCTTGTGGTACTGCACTCATCACTGGTCCAAAGTCATACTTGGAGTCTGCTACTTTCACAGTGTGTGTTCTGTCAGTAGGCTTGTTGGCAGCACATCTTGTGACATAGCAATTTATACCTAGTTTAGTGGGTTTATTTATATTTCCAGAGTGTGCAGTGGTGTTGTAAGCCATGGTAGGATCAGCATAGGCTGTGTGAATCACCTTACCCTTGTAAACATTTCTGTTGACTGCTTCAATGTCATCTATCAGGTTTAGGTGACATGATCTGCGTTTTACAATCCCTACATGGTTGTGGTCCAGGGTTTGGGGATTACAAATGTAATTTTTATATGTTGTATGATGATAAATTCCATGGCCTTGAAGAGTGTGCTTGCCAGGCTAATGGGGCGATTGGTCCTGGGGTCCGTGGTGTCTCCACCCTTGTGTAGTGGGATGACCGTCACTGTGCACCATTCAACAGGCACAAAGCATGAGGTGAGGCTATGACTGCACATGGTACATCAGTGTGGTGCCTGTTCGTTCTGTGGTTTGTGTGGAACACAGCCTGTGAAGTTATCTGGTCCCATGGATGCTGTGATACTGGCTTTGGAGAGTGTTTTTTACCTGTGCAGCCATGATGACAGCAACTTTGCAGTCTTCCATTATAGAGATGTGCTCTTTCATGGGTGAGAGGGGGTACAGTTAACACTGATCCTATCTGCAAGGATGTTGCCAATATCAGTTGGGTCTGTATATTTAGTGCCATTGAGCTGTAACTCAGAACAGATCTGAGTGTAGCCATGACATGGACCTGTCTGTTGGGCAGAGATTTCCTGAGTAGACAGTATGCAACAGGGTACAGATTGGGTTACACTCAGTCTTGTTGCATGGGGCTACTGTTTGAGGCCAGTAATCCTCTTGTTAGGGTACTTCAGTGGTCTTTCTGGCTGCTGAACGTGCCTAGTCAGATTCATCGCAAGTGTGTTGTGGTACTCTCTGACAGGTCTGATGACTGATGAGTACTGGGAACCTCCTTTGACCTACATGCACAGACCTTGGCGGTTTGTGTGAACACATAGCATGATTTTCTGACAACTTTGTGAATGTGTTTCTAGTAGTAGAGATGTCTATCAACATTTGTCCATAGATCCCTTATTATCACATCCGTGTTTGGCATAAGTGTGTGAGCATGCCCAGTATGACCTTTCAGTATGTTGTTGCCTGACATTTGCTTCATTTTTTAAGTGTGTGAGCATGCCCAGTATGACCTTTTTGTGTGATGCTGAATGAAATCCACTACATTTGTTGGAGTGTGTGAGCACGCCCAGTATAGCCATTTATACTATATGTGTATGTAAAATCAAGTTGTATTTTTACAGCAGGCCTCACCTTTGTGTCATAGATCAACAGGGATCATGCTGTGCCTGCAGGGCTTCCATGAGACACTTTGCATAGACTTATCAACATTTCTACATACAGGGGGGGAAGCTATTCTTTGTACATTTCTACCCAGGGGCACACTTGATTGTTACTGTGGGTGTACATATGGTGAGGGGTTCACCTGACACTTATACACATTTGCTATGCCTGCACTGCTATGTACGGTACACCATTTCAGTCTGTACTGTTGCCTATCGTACTGGCTTGAGGCATACTACTGTACTACACTTCTTAGCGTCCAATGCCACATATATTAGATTGCAACTTCATAGCCTACACAGCCCACATCACACTGCCTGGCCTGATGTTCTCTGTCTACATAGGCCTGTGGGGGAGGTTACCCATATGCTTCTTTAGGGACATGTTACAGCATTTATTTGTGTTTGCATTACTGTACAATTGTCCTGCTGTGTCTGTGCTACTGAAATGCTATCATGGCTTAGTGGTTCAGTACTGTGACTATAGTGCACTGTATCATGGGTTCGAGCCCTGTCACTACTTTTTATTTTCATGCTAGGCAGACCAGACTGCTTAAGGGACAGTAAAGCTAATATGAGCATGTTTACCTGTCTTTGCTCAACTTTGCACGACTTTGCCTGACCTTTCCCAACATTGCTCAACGTTGCCCAACATTGCACTAGTTGGCACAGGCAATTTTGTTTACATATTTTAAATATTGGTAAATGCTGCTTAGCACTGCTTTATATTGCTTAAAACATGGCAATCATGCCTCTGGAGGTGCTGCAGGGCTGTCTGTGTCAGATGCACATACTACACTCTCTATACAATGTTTGAAAACAGGTAGTGTCAAGTTAGGCATCCCTTTTATTTTATGTGCGAGTCAGAGAGAGGTATAATTTCCAGGGTTCCTACTGAGCCAGTGTATGTGCTATGCATTGCCTCTTTGCCAAGGCCAAGGCATACTGGGCATGCCTCCTTCTGCCTACTGGGGCAGGCTCAGGTTGTTCCTCCTCCGAGTCACCCTGTGCAGGCCTTGGCAATGGTGGGGGGCTGTTTGGCCCTGCCCCATGCTGTTCCTGCTGCAGCTGTTTTCGCAGGATCATATTGTGTAGCATGGCACATACCATGACAATTTGGGTACATGTAGTTGGTGAGTACTGCAAGGCTCCACCAGATGTGTCCAGGCACCGGAACTGTGATGTGAGCATCCCAAACACACACTCGACTACATTTCGTGTTTGTGCGTGTGCCTCATTATGGAGTTCTTGTTCAGGTGTGTGTGCATTTCTGATGGGTGTCATCAGCCACGGCTCCAGTGCGTATCCAGCATCCCCCACTAGGTGACCGTCAGGGATGTCCCCAATGGCAAATGTCTTTTACAGCAGCATCAGATGCCAGATATGGGAGTCGTGGTAGCTTCCAGGGCAGCCAGCACACACATTCAGTATTATGCCTTGGGCATCGCACACGACCTGGCAGTTGATGGAGTGGAAGCCCTTGCGGTTGATGTAGGCCCTACCCCTCTCACCGGCTGGTGCTTTGATGTGTATGTGCGTGCAGTCAATTGCACCCACTACCTCAGGGCATTCCGCTATTTGCTGGAAGAGACGCATATTGCTGGCCAATACCTCACGGGAATTGGGGAAATATACATGATCACCAACGTGTGCTGACATGGCTTTCAGGAACTGGTGCAGTACGCTGGATGCTGATGCCTGTGAAATCCCCATCATATCACCAGTTGGTCTCTGGAAGGTACCTGTTGCTAGTATTCTTAGGCCAACACATACCTTGGTTTCCACTGGGATGGGTTCCCCTCTGTTGGTTCTGTGTGTGAGGCGTGGCCTGCACAGCTCAACAATTTGCTGCAGGAGCTCTCTGTTCACTCTATAGCACTCCACTATTTCCAGCTCATGTAGCCCCTGGTAGGTTACCCTGGGTCTGTACACTCTTCTCCATCTCCTCACTGTGGGTTGCTCAGCAACATTCGCAATGGCACCACCCTCAGCATCTTGCACATGTTGCCTTATAATAGCAATGGCAGCCCCTAACATTTTTTGTCTCAGTTAAGCTTTTTAAGTTTTCACTTCTCTTTGTATACTGCAGTGTTGCAGTGTTTCTGAGTAGAACATGGGGGAATGTTGTTTGCAGAGTTTTAAGTGCTGGACTGGGCTGGGCTAGTGTACTGCCTGTGTAATTGGCTGATTCTGATTGATTTCATCTGGCAGCTCTGCTAGTTCTCCTTGGTTAACTTCCTACTACTACTTTTCCTTCCTTTTCCCTTTCTGTTTCCACAGGGGGCAGTGCAGTGCAAACAAGCACAAACATGCACACACAAGTGCACACGCGTGCACACAGCCTTACACAGGCTTACACAGGCTTAGGCGGGTGCACATCCACGCACACAGGCTTAGACAGTCTTACACAGGCTTACATGAGTGCACACACGCGCACACAGGCTTAGACGGTCTTACACAGGCTTACACGGGCGCACACAGGCTTACACGGGTTTACAGGCGTGCACATGCATGCACACAGTGTAAGCATCTGTGCAAGAAACTTTGGTGGTAGCCACAGTGTACACCTTCGGTTTCTGGCTTTCAGTTCAGACAACTAGGGACACGCCTCTTCCAGTCTTCAGTAACTCACAGCAGACACATGCCACTCTGCTCCAAGGGGCTTACAGCCATTGATACATACCCCCTCATGATGTCACCTATCTTCTACTCTGTTACTCCCCTAATCCTACTCTTACACTCTAGGGACGTGGTTCACATGGCAGGGAAATTTGGGATTCACTATCCTTATACTCATTTGCATAGGATTGCCTACTAATGCTTGGTTACATCTCTCACACTGTGCTTCCCCCCTTAGCAACCACTACTCAGTGACCATGTTATCTTCAGCCTGTCATTCACTTGCATGGCAGATGAATATTTGTATTAAAATGGCTATTTTTCACTTTTAATTATTTTTTTTCTGGTTTTTAGAGCACCGCACGTTTGCGCACCACTGCGCTATGCTTAAACATCGGAGATAGGGGGTGTAAAAATAATTATTATTTTTCATTATTTTGCAACACATATTAATGCCAATGGCCTTATATTTGGCCATTGGTATGCTTTCTCAACTGGATGCATCCTTTATTTGGAGCTGTCATTGCTCCGTTTTGCTATTTGCAGAACGGTACTCCGTTACCAACGGAGTACATTTCTGCAGATAACACTACTCTTACACGGACAGGTTAGTGCTTCCTGGATCACACATTTACCTCATTTGCATAGCTTTCAGCAGCAAATGAGGTAATTTGCATAACCTAACACTGTCCGTGCAAGAGTAGCTTTAGAAGCTCTCATGCACGCCCCTACTGGCTATTGCTGAATCGCTTGGCAGACATATTGCCTGTCTGCAGTCTTACACTGTTCTTACACTCTGTGCAAGCCTTCGTAAATCCGGCCCTAAGTGTTTTTCTGTGATGTCAGAACTGTACTACTGATTTATTTTAAGTATTCCTGTGTGATCTCTGAACTCTCTTGACTAGCACTGACTGTGTAGTAGAAAGTATTGGCTTGTGGTTTTAATTATTTATTATTAAAAAATGTAAAACCTTTTAACTGTGGCTGGTTTGTGTAGAAATAGGTTAAGCTCTAGAGTACATTGCATATGTATACAGTTTACTGTACAAGGCCACTCTAATAAGCCTTGATTGATTAGTTACACTTACCAATTGGATAATAATATTGCACAGTAATAATTGGACACCCTTTTAAGGGCCTTTGGGTAGCTGATAATATTAGCTGGGTGGTGGCAGTAATTACTACCATATAATCTGGGTAAAAGGGGCACAGCTGGAGAACCTGTGCCAGCCTTCCCCAGGAGTGTCTGTGTGGTTGTATAAACTTATTTCAAAGTGTGTGTATCAGCTACTTGGGCAGGAACACGAAGCTCTGATTGGACAGAGAGGGTGCTGGAGATTTTAGCATGCCCAGCTAGGCTGAGATCTAGACCCTATAGCTGTGCCAGTGAGGAGTCTTATTGGGGACCTGGGGAGCAAGGGAGCGACCAGCCCCAGACTGACTGTGATCTCTGTGTGCTCTTAAGGGAAATTGCACTTTACTGTGTGTATTTGTCATCCTTTCCTCATATATGAGACATCCTCTCTGGTGTTAGTGGTGAGGATTGCTGGCCAGGGCACGGGTGTCAAGGTAAGACAAAAGAAGGGTCAGATTCCCAGAATCAGGGTTATAATAGTAAAGGCTGATAAAGGTGTTTGCTAAGGATCAAGTGTCCACAACAGATATGTCTGCACAGGAAGCATTTGTGAAGCAAGTAATCAAGCCAGATACAATTATATTTAGGTGACATTTTTCAAATGGCAGCAAGCCAGCAGATATGAAAAAGTAAAACATGTAAAGAGCCAAATGGCAGCTGAGAGGTCTTCCTCCCCTAGAGAAAAGTAGATAAACATTTGTTCAGTTATCCTAAACTCATACAATAACTTCAGGTAAAACAAAAGGTAACAAGCATGGCAGGGCTGTAAGGATATCTCTTGATCTCTCTCTATGTCTTTCTGTCTCTCTCTCAATCCAGTTTGAGATGATTAGAGTGGTTCATGTATAATTCAGGAAACCCTTTTTTGAGGAATTGTATGCTAGTCTGAAGGTATACCCTACCTTATGAAAGTCCACTTATGCCTCCCTGAATGCAAAGGTCTGCAGCTCTGAGATCCGGTGAGCCAAGGTGATGGCTACCATGAGAAGAAATTTCCATGATTCAGACTTCATTGTAGTCAAACTGGGACTGTTAAATCTCTTAGTACTATTTTGAAATAATTAAATCTCCCCCTTTCTTATAAAAAAACCTTCGGTACAGACATAGGTAATGACATCTTACTTTCTCATCTTAAATATGTCTTCCATCTCATAACCACATAATGAAAAACAAAGTTCAAACACCTGAAACAATAGCCAAAGCACTTTGTAGATTTCATGCCCAGTCCCCTAAAATGAACACCACTGTAAAACAGTGAGAAAAAAATGGCTGTTTGTTCAACAAAGGGATGATCTTCTCCTAGGACCTAAACTATGCAAACTCCTAGACAACTATACCTTCTCTTTCCTAGCAGTAAAATAAATTAAACAACCTTCCTATTACAGCTTGAGAAACTACAAATACTCCAACCTAACCCCCCAAAACTAATCTCCATTGTGAAGATCACTGCTCCTTTATACAAGGGCCAAAGCACTGGGAAAGTATTTCCTGACAAATAAAATACAACTCATCTTCCCCTTAATGTAGGATTCAACTAAAGGTCCACCTCCACTCATCAAACAAATGCCATTGTCTCTCTTCCAATTATATCATCTGATCTGAGCTAGAGTACTCTGTTTTACTCTTACTAGTTACACTGTTACTATCTGTCATATGGCACATTCTTTTTTTTATTCAAATATTTTATTAAATTTTCCATGAAAAGTAAAAGACAACAAATGACAAACAGTGTTCTCATATAGGCACATTCCATTGCATGAATCTACATTACTCACACACTTTATATTTTGCTTAACATAACTTATACAATTGCATACTTCATTTCATTCAACTATCTTACCATCCCAATTTAGACAACACACAGCTATAATTATCACACAAACACTTCACTTTGTAAATGAGATTTATGTTAATATATTGTAATTAATGTATATTACAATAATACACACTGGTTTTATTTTTGTTAGCTGAAAAAGGTGTTTTGCAGGTGTGCCTTTTCATTATAGTCTTACAATCTCTCACTAAATGTAATTCTGACTTTCTTTGTATTGCCAGGCTTAAACTGAAATTAATCACTTGTAATCAGAGCTCTCTTCCAGTAAACAAATTTTAAATAAATAAGTAAATAATGAGATATATATTCCATACTGTGAAGATATGTGAAGGCTGACAGCTTAGCTAGATAGAATTTTGTAAATAATTCTATGTCATTTTAAATATGAATATAATCCACAGGCTTGTCTTCTTAAATGTAAGAAAACTATGTTAAATGTTGAACTTCAAAAATGTAACCACAGTGCACTCTGCTGTAAGAAAGCTGATAAATCAAGCATTGTATGACTGTTTGATCTCAAAGCTCAGAGACATAATGTGTGGACTGAGGAATTCCTTCTATTGTTTTGTGTCCAGAGTTAATTGCTAGATTTTACATATATAGTGTCTTTTATTGTTGTAGTTTCCTGGCCAGGTGCAAGATCAAAGAAATGTTGAAAATGAGTTTCTGTTAGCCTGGGAACCAGAGAAGAATGATGTAATCTAAACTGAGTCAGCAGTGATGCATTATTTTAAGACTTTCTCAGAGACAGAGAATCAGAGAGCATTTTGGATTTTGTCTGAAGAACATCACTCACCAGTACTCTGCCTTTGCTTTATATGTAAGTTTATTTAGAACTGTGATTTCTCTTAATGTTAGATAGGAATTTAATAAGATTTAGTCTAGCTGTTTTCTATATTTATGTCAGACTATTCTACAGTATTATTTTAAGCATTTTCCTGCAGTTTCTGAGAACTCTTGACTAGCACTGTGGTGAATTGAGAAAAATCTGTCTTGTGTTTTTATTATTTATTATTAAATATTTTAAAACCTTTCAATCATGGCTGTTTTGTGTAGAGATAATTTAATCTCTAGAGTACATTGCATGTATATAGCGATACTGTACAAAGCCACTCCATATAAGCCTTGCTGTTCGTCACACTTACTAATTGGATAATAATATTGCACAGTAATAATTGGATACGCTTTGATAAGGACCTTTTTAGTAGCTGATAAGAGTAGCTGGTGGCCTGGCAGGAGGGGGCATAGCTGGAGAACCACTGAAACCTTGAAGTCTATTATATTAACCATATCCTCAGTCTTCAGTACATCACCATGAAGATCATGGTGGTTATCAAGGCCAGAAGGTGCAGTAAGGTAGTAAGCTGGATACTATGTTGCATTCTGAATAAGGATACTCTACAGGCAGGAACAACAGGTGACAAAGAGTGTTTAGTTCCCTGTCATTGCAAGCAGACTCCTGAGATAGGAATAAAGAGGATTGTTTAAGCCCCAGGTATTAGAACTAGAAGATTACCCTCATTGAGGATAGGGTCAAGGAATCCCTTGATTGATCACAGAAGATAGTCATGTGGCTAACACATGATGAGCACTTTTGGAACAGATAGATTACCAAATGTCAGCATATTATTTTTGAAGTGATGCCTGCTGAAGATTATCAAATGAGTCTCACGTGAACTCAAGGGAATTATGTGCCAAAAGACATGTATCATGTGCAGTAGCATGGGCATGACCCCTGAGCAGTCACCATCTCAGGCCTGATATACTTCATTTACTGGTTGAAGATGCAAAAGTCCACTATTGGATGGACATTGTCCATTTACTTTAGACCTGTGATAAGGCAGTAGAACTCCTATCCTTACTCACAAAGAAGGACAGTTCTTTCCATAAACATTCTTAAAAGGGTTAAAAACACCTATTTAATATTCTTATATGTTGATCCCAAACATATGAGTATTTTAGTAGAAAATACCATTGATCCTATATTTATTTTTCCATATGTAATGATCACACCAATATTTTCATTATTTTTCCATTTATCAAATAATTCATAACTAACATTAATAGCTTTTCCCTTCAATAAATCAGCATACCTTGTTGTACCTCTTCCTTTCCTGTCATCCTTCCATTTATCCAGAGATGCAGCTTTCAATTTACTCTTAACTCTTTTATTTCATTCATTATATCCCCTATTTTTCTTAATGTAGCTTTGACATCTATTAGATATGTGCTCCAAATTCTCTCCATTCAAACAATGTATGTTTCTGAAATTCATGTTTCTGCCCAAAACATTTTTAGTTAGGAGCATCCTATTTGCTTAAGTAAAATTATTGAATGGATTAAAAGCAGTTTTATATGTATGTTTCGTTGTATGATATAAATTTGCCTGTTGTGAGCACGTCCGGTTCCATTACGTCTTGGTTTGCATTTTAACCATTTCATCGTGACCATGTGAAATGGATAAATACCTTATCAGATGCAACATAAATGATGAAATCATAACATTAGCTGCATGAAACCTCCCCGCTAGAGCATTGATTTTAAACTTTTACCCTACAATAATGCCCAGGAATTCACTTTAGTTTACTGAATGTTTTTGTCTGTTATCTTTAAGTTCCTTTTCTGTTATTAAACCTGAATAAATTTGACTAGGATGCTCTTGTGTCCCACCCCAGTTACCCAAATTTCATTGTTTCCCTACTCTAGTAACTATTTACTTTTCTTTATTACAATTTAATCCTGAACACTCTCCAAAATGCCGGAATACATTTAACACCGTTTGTAGAATTTCATAAGTCTTTTCTGGGTCAGTAAACAATCATCAGCAAATAATCTAAACCAGAACCTACCCTTTCCTTCTTGAGAAACTATTTTTAGGTCTTTTCTGACTTTCAAAGCAAGTTATTCAATAACTAGTACAAATAAAGTGGATGACAATGTGAAACCTTATCTACTGCCCCTACTAGTGTTTATACATTCAGCCATATTCCTACTAATTAATGCATTTGTTTAGTGATTCTTGCATATTGCTTTTAAATAAAAGAGAAAAATGTCACAAAAGTTTCTGTTCTTTAAGAACTTCAGACAGCTGACTGTAACAAATGCTATCCTGGTTTTAAATAAAGTGATGGCTGCTTGAATATCACAATGAACTCTACCAGCTTCTGGAAAAAGGACTGAACAGATGACAAAAAGAAACTCTATCAGACTGCAAGACAAGGACAGAAAAATAAAGAAGATAGTATCACACACATTCACAAAGGATGCTAGGAAAAACCTGTTCATCACTCCATAGGACCTCATTGGCAGATAGAGGGAGTACTTTCAGCAGTTTCTGAATGAAGAAAATCCCATAGAAGCTGTACTGCCCCAGCACTGCCTGCAATGAAAGAGGAAGATGTTCCCACCCTAGAAGAAGTAAGAATAACACTAAAGCAAATGAAGTCAGGGAAAGCCACAGCCTCAGATGAGGTCATGGCAGATATGATCACGACGTTGGGTGAGTTAGGGGAGAAATGTCTCCTGGGGGTACTCATAGCTCTATGGAGAGAAAGATACATCATAGATGAACAGAGAATAAGCATTTGAGTGCCAATGTGTAAGAACAAAGGGGATATTCACAACTGTGGGCAGTACAGAGGTGTCAAACACCTGTCATATTGCATGAAAGTGCTGGAGATGGTTCATAGATTCATAGGAGTTTACTAGGCTAACGACCACAAGGGCCTTTTTAAGCCTAGCCATGCATCTCAAATCTCTGATAAGTTCTGATACCCTTGATAAGTGTAAGCATGGGCCTGGGAGATGAACCATTTACAGGTTACCTGTAAAACTAGTACATTGATTGAAAAAGAAATGCACAGAGCAGTAGAAAGCAAGATGGGAGGTGATCAGTTCAGATTCAGATTAGAATGCAGCACAACTGATCCCCATATTTGTAGTCTGACAGAGAGATGAGAAGAAACTAGAGATGAGGAAAGAGTCCAGCTCGGCATTCTTAGACTTGCAGAAGGCATATGAGAAGGTTCCATGAAAGCTGATTTGGCAGTCCAACAATGGTTTAAAATCCTAGAAGACTGGTAGAGTTAGTTCAGGATATGTACAAGGACCCAATGACATAAGTAAGAACAGTATTTGGGCTCAGGGAGTGGTTCCCAGTGGGAGCAGGTGTGCATGATGGTTCAGTTCTGAGTCCACTGCTGTTTCATACTGATGATGGACTACATTAGCAAAGAGGTCAGAGGGGAAGATCAGCAAAGGTGCTGTATGCAGATGATGTGGCATTACAATCAGACTCTGAACAAGAACTTCAGAAAATAATAGGGGAAGGGAATAGAATGCCATGCAAAAACCTAAGGCAGATGGAATGAACCTGAGTACAGACAAGACAGTTGTCATGACAACAAATCAGTGGTCAGAAGATGCATAAAATTGATATCGAAGAGAAGATAGTGGAACAGGTTAACAGCTTCAAGTATCTTGGAGGTGTGATTGAGGAAGAAGGGAAGGGAAGTCTGACGTGGAGGTCAAATCTAGAATCAGAGGGGCTGCAACCAACTGGCACAGATTATCAGGGGTAGTGTGTGACAAAAGAATGTCAAGCAATCTGAAAAGAAAAGTGTACAGAACAGTGGCATGATTGGTGCTACTCTCTGATTTAGAAACCTGTATAGTGAAGGCAGAGCAGCTCAGGAAGCTAGAGGCGATGGAGTTGAAGTGTCTGTATGAGTGGTAAAATACACACTGGGAGACATATGAAGAAGTGATGACATCAGAGCAGAAGCCAAGTAGATGCAATTGCAGAGAAGGTCAAAGAAAACAGATTATAGTTGTTTGGATTTGTGATATTCAATGCAATGTTTAAGCATATTAAATGTGATAGAATTACTTCAGTTGAGCAAGAACTGCAAAAAGCTGATTTTATTGTTCACCTGAAAAGATTTTATCTCATTGAAATGTTTTTTTCACTTTTAGCTCAAGGCAATTGGGATAACATCCCAGGCTGCTTACTAAATAATCTAAAACATGAGCAAGAGGAACCACGTGGCACTGTCTTTAACCATAGCCTGAGAACTGGCTTTGTCCTGACAGGGTGGAGAACAGCCACAGTAATCCCCTTGCACAAAAGGGGGTCCATCAACTGACCCTGGGAACTATCGACTCATAAGCCTAACCAGACTTATCTGCAAGACCATGGAAAGAATCCTCATGGACCTTATCCACAAGGACAACTCTTGACCAAACCCAGTTTGGTTTTGTCAGGGGTTGATCTTGCCTATCAAACCTGGTGGACTTCTTTGAGAATGTCACCAAAACTCTGGATGAGGGCAAAACAGTACATACTACCTAACTTGATTTAGCCAAGGCCTTTGACATAGTCCCCCATTAAGGTATCATAGAGAAACTCTCCCAGCTGAGGATTATTCCATACATTACTAGATGGGTAGCCAACTGGCTTTCTGACAGAACTCACACAGTCAGACTTGAGGTATCCACATCCACCAGTAGACCAGCTACCAGTGGGGTACCAAAAGGATCTGTCCTAGGCCCTTTACTGTTTGGTATCTTTTTCTCTGAAGTCCATGTGAAGGTAGATGGCCTATGGTATATCAAGTTTGCAGATGACTGTAAACTGGGCACAGTTATAGAGTCCCACAATAATGTTAAAATATTACAGAAAAAGCTGATGCAGACAAATGATTGATGCCAAACTCATGGACTAAAACTTAACGCAAAAAATGCCTTATTATCCACTTTGGCAAAGAAGTACCCATGTTAATTATTATATAGATAGCAACCCTCTAAGCACAAATTCAGTGGTGTGAGACTTGGGAACCCAGGATGATATCAATCTAAACTTCGATCACCATGTGTCCATAGTGGTAAGAAAAGTATTCTACATTGCGCATCTCATAACTAAAGGCATTGCATCCAAGACCAGGGAGCTTATAGCTCCACTGTACTTAACCCTTATCAGACCACTAATTGAGTACAATGCTCCCTTCTGTATGTACCTCACCAGCCACCTGCAGTAACTGGAGAGACCACAGAGGTTTCTTACCAACAGAATCTTGAGCCTCCGAAATATGACATACATGGAAAGACTAAAAGCCCTGTCACTGTACTCTGTATCATATAGGCTACTGAGATGCGACCTGTGCTTGGCCTACAGAGCAGTCTCAGACCCTGCCATAATAGAAATGCTGCACATCCTCATATCAAATGGGACAAGAATAACTTGCTCCAGGGATCTCAAGATAGCCTGTGACATTAACAGAACACACTGGAGAGACAGATATATCTCTTGGCGATTGCTGCTCCTATGGAATAAGCTCCCACTCCATGTGAAGAAGAGCTTCTCAATGACCCTATTCAACTACAACCTTGACACCTGGATGAGTGACCGTAAATTCATTCTAGGGGTGGCACCTATGTCCCTCATGGACATGGGCAGTCAGTGCTGATCACAGAATCACTCTGCTAACAACAACTATCTAATTATGGTCAATAAGGGTACTTGGATTTTTACACGGCTAGGCTTGTAAAGACCCTAGGGTCATTAGCCTAGTAACCGCCTATGAACCTATATGGGGACATCATTGGGAGTTGGAGAGAACACCCACATGTGCTTATGAGCTAAATGGTGTGTCCTAATTTGGGGATGCATGGCCAGAACAACTGGTGAGATTAATCCATTTATTTTGATGAGGTTACTGTGGCAATTAAAAATTTCCATGGTGGCAAAGTCATAAGATGGGGTGGGGGAGATACAATTCGAAATACTGAAGGTGATGGATTGTTTTGGGTTGTCATCAATAATGTGCCTTTTCAATATTCTGTTGAAGATTTGGACAGAATTGGACCGGCAAATAGAGTTGTAGTCGTAGCTTCCATGAAGGGGCATAGAAGGTTGTGCTCCATTTACTAAGGCTTCATGTTGCTGTGCTTTTATAGTAAAGTCTATTCCATGGTGTGCAGACACATGTAGACTTTATGCTGTGAAATGTATTAGAGAAGGACTGATGTGAGTCTGTTATAAATGCTGTTAGACAGCACTGTCTTTAATTCTTTTACCTGAGACATGTAGATTCAGTTTAGTGTAAATTTGAGCTGAAAAGAATAACAGAATCGTACATTCAGAAAAAGGCATGTTGAATGTTGTACAAAAGGTGAATATGTGGAAAAAAATTTCACACTCCTAATAACCCAACAATACAACTGAAAGTTATTATCAGTGTGTCAGCCACCAGCAGTGGTCCACACTACAACCAGAATTCACAAGGAACGATGGCCAGGTACCTTTATTTAACGATGACCAGGTACCTTTATTTCCCTAAAGTAACCTCTCACATAGGCCTGTTGGCAGTATAAGAGCTCTGCAAACCACAGTAAAC
Organism: Protopterus annectens; assembly: GCF_019279795.1. Taxonomy (NCBI): domain Eukaryota; kingdom Metazoa; phylum Chordata; order Ceratodontiformes; family Protopteridae; genus Protopterus; species Protopterus annectens. Next base: position 1,532,713,937 of record NC_056729.1, read on the forward strand.
AGCATATCTAGATTTGTGACATCTGACTTTAAGAAAGTACCACTACAAGTCTATGCTTAGTGCAAACTAATGATTAAAGGTGGTTGTATTTTTATTGATTGATTGCCAGCTGCACAAGTATTTTATGTAGGTGGCATTCTGCTTGAAAGGTCATATTTCCGAATAAGTAAGGAAGTATGATTGTTGCAAGTACTACCTAACACCCTCAAACTATTGCAAACTGATACCAATCATGTGACCTAACATATATTCCCTTCAATTTTTCCCAATTTGCTGCTGCTATTTACCTAGGCCAGAAGCGGCAGTAGCTGCTGGCACAGTTCTTTCATGTTCAAAACTCCAACACCTTGATGATATGTTGCATTAATATTGGGGCTATTATGGAAGGGATTGGTGCCACAGAATGCACTACAGAAAATAAAGTAGATTATAACATAAACATGTTGAATACAACATCCACATTGATGAGAAATAGTAGTCATGCATCACCAGCTTGCAATGTCGAGCAGTTACCTTTACAATATGCAACAAATAGTGCTCCATGAGTCCGAGGTTTAAGTGTATGGCCCATTACAGTTTTGCACATATTATATTATGTGTATGTGTCTGTCTGTGTGTGTGGATGGTCACCATAGCACTATTCAATTATTCTTTTAATGCAGTGCTTTTTTTTTTGTAGATTGCATTCACATTCTTACTAGTAATATTGGCAATGAATTTATTTATTTAGCAGGTAGACAAACTGGATCTATGTGACCCCTTTTCAGTCACAACCTAGATCTGTCAAATATTATTAGGATCCCAACTTGGAAGGTATCAAACACTTTGACATTTCAGAGCTGTATATCACATACAGAATTATGGTAGATTGTTAGATGGTGGGAATGGCTCCCTATTGGAATATGAAATGCAAAGTGTGGACAAGCTGAAAAAAGACTGAAGGCACAGGAGAAGAGCGAATTTCAAAATTTGCTCTTTTCCTTTAAACTTCTTTTTTGCAGGGGGGCTAGCCCCCTGCACCCCCCTGTGGGGAGGAAATGCTCCCACATCCCCCAAACTTATATATTCCAACTCTGAGATCACCATACCTCAGAGAAAAGGAAATATTCCAAGAAATGGCATTCAGACTTAGTATATGTAAATCTGTTCTTCCGGTCATTCACTCTCCATATTTCAGGATTCACTCTACTTGTTCCTGAGATTTTAAATGGTCACTGATGGGTCACTAGATGTGTGAAATTGTACTGTACAGGTTTGATTCTGTATTGTAAGTGGCTCAGAACCAGCTTGGGCTGACATGGCAGATGTGCACATGTTGCTCATTACTGTTGAAGATGGACTAGCCAACTAGTTACTTCTACACATGCAAATGCAACCCCCTTTGGCCATCAGATGTCCATTGGCACTGACTATGATAGAAGGGCTGATACCTTTATGCAAAATCCTTCTACCACTGGCTACAGCTTTGGTTAATTATTTTATTTATGTAATAACAAGGCAAGTGGACAATTCCTTCATTGCTCTATATTTTACTATTTGTCAACCCAGTCTATTTCTGTTTTAACTGAAATTTCTTAAGCTGTCATTCATTATTACTACTGTACACCAATAACATTATTATGTCTATAGCTTCCTGTTTACTATTGCAGAAGTCAAGCTGGCTCAACGAGCTCCCCGTGCCAGTATTATGAACCGATGCCTTATCCCCTTAGTTCTTCAAGTGAAGAGCAAAAAAGGAAAACCAAAAAAATCACACTACTGTATTAATTATTACATTGTATGCTGTCTGTGCGGAGTGCTATGTCACTCATGATTTAGTTACATTGTAGCGAGCATCTTATTACAGATCCACGCACACCTGTTTATTCCATTGAAGGACAAAGAAAAAAAAACAAAACAAAAACAATGTTCTTTCTTTTGGTATACCAACCAGGTGGTCAGATGTACGACACCCCTCCCCTCCCTCCTGCCCAGCCATTCAGGTCCTGTTTCTGTGCCTTGCCCCTACCCTACTTGAACACATTTTATTAAAAAAATAAGAACAATTTCTTCTTTTAAACTGTAGCAAACTGCTTGATACAAATGTAGCAAATATTTTCTACAGTTTATACCTTGCCTGCCTGGAGAGGTATGGTGCTCATGTTTTAGTTAAAAAAAATTCTTCTTATAAAATGTAGCAAACGGTTGCAACAGTTTATACCCTGCCTGTTTGCCAGCCTGCATGTAGTGCTACAGCACTCAGGTTTTTACTTTTAAACTGCAGAAAACTGCTTGCTACCTTGTAGCAAGCAAGCAGTTGCTATAGTTTAGACCACACCCAGAAAGCTACAGTGCTCAGGTTTGGCCACATTTTAATGTAGATTGGGATCAGCTGATTGAGTCCCCTCAACACTTTGCACCTGGGTAATTATCCTAATGCAACCTGAATAACTTGTCTTTCTCCCATTTTAATATACCTACTTGTATGTTTACAAATGCTTATATATAATGCATTCCATTTCACCATGCTGTTGTGATTGCACCAGTGAGAATGTATTATGCCAGTGTAATTGTACCAGGGTGAATGTATATGTTTATTCAGTGTGCTTTTATACAATGTGAAGAAGTTCAGCACATTACTGTGCATCATTTTCTAATACTGCTCTGTCAAAGGTGACACAAATGTTTAATTTATCTGCACTAATTTACATTGTGTCTTATTTTGCATTGTGCCAATAGAGCTTTTCCTCCTTGAACCTCCACTGAAAAGAGGCTGTACACCCAATCTGACTTCCCTGGTCAACAAATGAAAATAAATAAATATAATAAATGCATGAATGCTGCTTTTATGGGTCAAATACCAAAATAATTTATAAAAATATAGTGCTTTAAAATGGTCACGATATGTGATGAGCACATGTGGCATTACTTACTGAACAACAAACCATAAGACTGTCAAAAAAAATATCTGGGTTAGATGTGTAAGAATTGGAGCAACTTACTCCTTTTGTTCTGCACACCCTTAATGCTACTGCCCCTTTCACCACAGGTAGAGCATATTCTGAAATGATTGTTATCATTTCAATGAATGAAAGGAGCTCAGTTATTGATTTCAACCATTTTGCTTCCCACATCTCTGCCCTTCAAAGATATATATATATATATATATATATATATATTTATATATATATATATATATATATATAGATACACTAGACAATCTTGACATATTGAAATCTCGAATTTCAGTACGTCGAGACCGAATAGTGGAAAGTGCAGTTACTCGAAACTACACTATGCCAAATGCGGAATTGTCGAATCTGCAAATGTCGAATCTGCTGCTATTGTGGTGTCGTGTTCGTTATGTGTGGTGCGGTTTGTGGATTTATCTGGGGTTTCAGGTAAGTGTTGTGTGTTTGAGGATATTAGGTAGAGATTTTAGTGTGTGTGAGTATGTGCAGTGGTGTATTTTGTGTGTTTGTGTGTTTAGTGTGACCTCGGAGTTAGAATATATAGGTAGGGGGGTGTGGGCGTGCAGGGGGCTTGCCCCCCTGCTTATAGGTAGGTTAGGTGTGTTTCTGTGTGGTGTTATGTTAGTTTAATTAGCTAGGAGTATGTGTGTATGATTATGTCCTGGTTTGTGTGTGTGTGAATGGTCGCGGTTGTGGTATTCGTGATTGTGGGTTTTCGTGTATGTGGGTTTTGGACTATTCAATCTTGAAATACTGAAATTCGACATTTCAGTACTTGGAGATTGTATAGTGAATCCATATATATATATATATATATATATATATATATATATATATATATATATATATATACAAATCCACTATAAATTTCGAAATTCCACAATCCTGACGTTCTAAATACCGATGCTCAGAACCTCAAGATTGTGGAATCTCGAAACTTGTAAATGGAGATCACTGTTCTCTTCAGTGTAGTCCAATTTCTGAGTTAGTATATTTAAGTTGCAGCGGGTGTGGGGGGTGCAGGGGGCTTGCCCCCCCCACAAAAACGTGTTTTTTAATGTGTTCTTTTTTTTTTAATTCTGAGATTCCACAGTCTTGAGGTTCTGAGCATCGGTATTTAGAACGTCGGGATTGTGGAATTTCAAAATTCTATAGTGGACCCACATATACATAAACACTCATATAGCCCCAATTAACCTATACAGTATCTCATACTTATACTTTACAGCTTTTGCATACTTACTCATGCGTAAGACCAAGACCCATTATAAAAAGTCCTTGCATTCCTAAACATGCTTCTAATACTGAACAATGATGTTCTAAATGAAAGACTACATTATGCCAACCCCAGATCCCTATGACTGTGCAATAGTTCAATAACATTATGGACAGTCAGCTCTATTCTACCAAATTCCTCACTTGAAACACTTTAGGACAGTAATAGGATAACTAGTGCTACTATTAAGCCTCATTCCACAGTATATTTTATTACCATCTGAGTCGAATTCCTCATTCCTGTACAGCTGACTGTGACAATCTTGTTTTACAGATAAATGGTTTTAACACACACTTCTCAGAAACCGAGAATAAACATCTACAGCCATTCTACATTGATGCGGTGGAGAAAGCTGCAAACACTATTCCCATATGTGAATACAAATATGCATTGTCCGTTTGTGAGATAAATTAAGTTAATGACTTTGGCTAACACAGCTTACAAAAAGAACAAATGGGAAGAACAGCTGTAGCAGCAAATTTAATGAAATAAAAGATGGATGACACAACATGAAAACAAAGAGCCACCATTTTGTTATCTCTTCTTAGCAGCATTTTTAAAAAACAACAGCTCCAGGATATGTTGATCAACTTAGTTTTATTAAACCACTAGGCAGACTTTAACTGTTAGCCTATATACTTAATTGAAGAATAATCTCTGAGTATTATTTGTCAGGAATAGCATCTAATACGCATGGGAAACATCTGGCATGCAGAGGATTTCTTAAATGGATCCCTTCCAAAATTAATTTCATCAGTAACCCACAAAAACTGCCCAAAACAATGTTTTGTTTTAAAACAAAGACTGTTTATTGCATGTATCAAGCATACTATTTATGCCCTAGTGCTGAACAGATACATTACTGACAGCTAAGAGATAGCGATTCAGGTCTTAGTCACTTAGTTTAACTGCTATTTACCAGTCATGGGTAAAATAATGAAAATTTATGTTTTAAAATTTGGTCACATTTTCCTATACATTAATGTATGCCTTTAATGTTAAAAATTCGAAATATTAAGAAATATAGAATCCATGAGGAAAAAAATCTGTAAAACTGATTTGGAATAAGCAAATGAGTTTTAATGGTTAGTTGTATGAGCCATACATGTTACAGCAATGTATTACAATATTTATTTAAACTTATTTAAACTTACTCCACTGGCCAGAACCTCCATTGCCCACTCCCATCTGGTTTCAACCCTCCTTTATGCCTCACCTATTTATGCTAACCTCTCCAACTCTAACCTCAAGAAACTGTCTGCTGCCTATAATAGTATCACCAGATTTGCCTCTGGTTCTACTTTCAGAACTCACCATTGCAAAAACTTAAAGGAATTACGATGGCTAGAATTGCAAAATTTGATCTTGTTTCATCAACTCTCCTTAGCCCAAAAAATTCTGTACAAACCCACTAATACCCTATACTTACTTCCCTTATAACTCCTTACTGCAACCTCAAAAGTTTACATTCTTCTAACAAACTTCTCATAGCAACTTGTAAAGCCAACAACTCGGCAGGTAACTCCTTGTTCTCTAACACTATTGGAAAATCCTGGAACTCTCTTCCTGACAATCGCTCTTCCATCTCCTCTCCTCACTGCTTTAAAACCCAGCTCAAAACTTTCCTTAGAACCCGCTGGCTCTGCCCCTGCATAAACCCTGACTAACATTTCCATCTAGATCTAGTACTTCCACATTTTCTGCCTACTAATTTTTCGTCCACAACTAAATTGACTTTTAGTACATATTTTAAGTCCTAACTATTGCACCTGAAAGAACTTGCTACTGTAAATGCTCATTAACTAAGGTGTTATTTCTGTAATTTCTGTTTATCAGTGAATGTATTCTGGAGCTTTTCTCGCCGGGCCTCCACTGAAAATGGACTCAATATCCAGTTGGACCAGCCCGGTCAACAAATGTAAAATAAAAATATAAAAAGAGTAGTGAGAAGTTAACTACACAGAAACAACCAAATCAACAATTTATACATAATTTAATGGATAGAACCTTAAAAGTACTTTATTAAACATCATTTGTGTCAGTTTTTTTATGTGGGAGTTGTTTTTACTACTAAAAACAATAAAATTATTTAAGAAAATGCATCTTGTTTTCAGAAGAAAAACTCTGAAGAACCACTACCTATTTCATCCATATAATTTATGTAGTTATCATAACAAAAATGCTGTTTGCCACAGTCAGTGTAAATAAACATGCAATCTTACTGTCATGTTTAAAGTTAAGTCATGTGCTTTACATAATCTGCATGAAAATAGTTCTAGCATGTAAAAAGTCTGTTTAATTTACACACTGTATGTGGTAAGTCCTGCACTACAACTTCATGTTTTCAACTGATTTCTGCAATGCACAGATCATGGCTGAAAAGGATCACTTTGTATATGGCCACTCATTTGTTTATTAAGCAAATACAGTAAAAAAGTAATATATTAGATAGTTGAGAAATGGTGGTTCTTTTCCTAATACATAAAATGAGTATTCTTACATTAATTTTGATGCGACTTGGAGGACTATTAATATCTTCAGTACTGAGTACACAGGCATGGGATTTATTTTTATATATTACTTTTATTCAGTTCTTTGTTAACAAACGAGAATCTTTTAAGTCACAACTTCTGCCACATCTGTGTACAGTGTGATATAGCCAAGTAATTAGCATGTTTTTGAAATGAAAGATGAAACTCAAGTGCATAGAAAAAAAACACACACACATAGACAAAGGGAGAAAGCATATATGCTACACAAAGCATGACTTGTCAGAAATTAATGTTAGATCCTAGAGCTATTATGCCAAGGTCGTACCACTGACTTATAGATTCATATGTTTAATTATTCTTATTAAGGTTACCACCCAGGAACCAAGTAGTACTTAAAAAACACGAAGAAAAGGAAATGCGGCTGACCGCAACCAGTCCAGAGACAGTGGATGTTGCAACAAGTTATGCACCAGAATACTGTCAATATATCCCTTGCTTCTTTAATTTAAGAAGTACCAACGCACCAACGAAATAAAATAAAACAACTTTTATTCCACAGAAATTGCCACAAGCGCTTTCGCCTGGTATTACTAGGCTTTATCAAGTGTGATTTAAACAACTGAAGTTGAAGCTTTTAAACTAATCTTAAAAACATTTCATTGGTGAACCAATTAAACAATTAATTAAATTGTATTTAGCAAAGCACATGATGTCATTTTATTTGTGCTTATACCAAAAGGAAAATGTACCATAAAATCATAATACCTTCTACCCTGTTTGTTGAATTCATAAATTCATCTACTACATAAGTTTAAAATGCAACTTGTGTTTTTGTCAGTGCTTAAAATATAAAATATAAACCAAAAAATAACAAGTAAGAAGCCTCAATGAAAATACTTTTTACGGAGTTTTAAACAAACAATATTACCCTACGAGTCTCACGGATCTCTTAGTGAAGTTGTTGTGATGTGCAAACTACACAAAAACCAACTATGTGAATATACTGTTTTAAAATGTACTAAACTTACAAAAAACACACTCTAGTTAAATGAACAGATAGCTAGATCCTGTTACAAATAATTCACTACAACATGGTAAATTTCAAATAAAACCTATATGAAAATCACTCATAGATTATAACTGGCAACTTTTCATCTTAAGAATGCTAGTCAGACTCAAACTTTCGTTTAAACCAGGATGTTTCGTTGCGTTTAATTTTAATTGCCAAATGAGTTCCTTAGTACAAAGTGCAGTCTCCCAGTCACCCCCCCTAGGATCTTGTTTTATTCTGTCAAGCACAAAGAAACGAATGTGCATATTAGGACATACTAAAGAGTGTTTGAAAAAAGCATTGGTGTCTTTTTGCATTTCACCTCATACATGTGTTCATATATTCTACGCCTTAGTTCTCTCTCCGTTTTGCCAACGAGAAACATGGGCAACTCTGACAGAGCCCAATATAAACAACCCCTTTAGAACAACATGTATAGTGTTCTTTAGCTGTGATGTAAAAATTACTAGAGGGGATGTATAGCTTATCCGTTTCCAGAATAAAGGAACATTGATTACACCTCCGACAACAAAAAGTTCCCTTCTTTTTGTCCGCTCAAACTGCTCTAAAGGTGTCCTGCCTTCAATGTTTTGTTCGAACATCCCTTTTAAATTTATGTCCCTTTTTCTAATAAAAGAGACGTCTTTAGAGAAAATGTTGGTACATTCTTCATTCATAAGAACCAATGGCCAGTGATGTTTGAGTGTGTTTTCAATAACTGTTGAATCTTCTGAATATGTATATACAAAATTGTTGTGTGCTTGGAAGTTTAATACTTCATCACTGTTCTTAAGAACCACCCCCGTTCCCAAAAGAGGTGGAAATCTTTCCTCCCTTTTGCTTGCAACTTCAGTGAATGTGTTCTCAAATAATGTGACTGGATAACCTCTGTCTAAAAAAGCTTTCTTAAGAAATGCAGCTTCTTCAAGAAACAATTCCTGCGTGCTGCAAATCCTGGAAGCTCTAACCAATTGCCCCTTTATGATACCTTTCTTGACATAAGGGGGGTGTGCACTGTCAAAATGTAAATATGAGTTGGAGTAGGTGTTTTTTCTGAAAATTTTTGAAAGAAAACCCTTGTTGTCAGGACTTTTGGTTAAACAAATGTCCAAATAATGCAATGACATGTCATTAATTTCATAAGTGAATTTAAGAAACTCAGTCGTGTGGGTTAAATAATCCATGAATTGAACAAATGTTTCCTTAGAACCAAGCCACAAAATACAGATATCATCTAGGTATCTCTTATAAAATTTAATGTATTGCTTCCAACTTTTACCATGAATAAATTCAAGTTCCCATTTATGTAAAACTATATTTGCATAGGCTGTAGCACATGGAGCTCCCATGGCTACGCCACTTTTTTGTCGAAAATGTTCCCCTTTGAAATATATGTAATTGTTGTGTAAAACCATATGCATAAAATCCGAAATTAAGTTAACTAAATTATTACTGAGACTGTTCCTTTATTCTGGAAACGGATAAGCTATACATCCCCTCTAGTAATTTTTACATCACAGCTAAAGAACACTATACATGTTGTTCTAAAGGGGTTGTTTATATTGGGCTCTGTCAGAGTTGCCCATGTTTCTACGTTGGCAAAACAGAGAGAGAACTAAGGCGTAGAATATATGAACACATGTATGAGGTGAAATGCAAAAAAGACACCAATGCTTTTTTCAAACATTCTTTAGTATGTCCTAATATGCACATTCGTTTCTTTGTGCTTGACAGAATAAAACAAGATCCTAGGGGGGGTGACTGGGAGACTGCACTTTGTACTAAGGAACTCATTTGGCAATTAAAATTAAACGCAACGAAACATCCTGGTTTAAACTAAAGTTTGAGTCTGACTAGCATTCTTAAGATGAAAAGTTGCCAGTTATAATCTATGAGTGATTTTCATATAGGTTTTATTTGAAATTTACCATGTTGTAGTGAATTATTTGTAACAGGATCTAGCTATCTGTTCATTTAACTAGAGTGTGTTTTTTGTAAGTTTAGTACATTTTAAAACAGTATATTCACATAGTTGGTTTTTGTGTAGTTTGCACATCACAATAACTTCACTAAGAGATCCGTGAGACTCGTAGGGTAATATTGTTTGTTTAAAACTCCGTAAAAAGTATTTTCATTGAGGCTTCTTACTTGTTATTTTTTAGTTTATATTTTATATTTTAAGCACTGACAAAAACACAAGTTGCATTTTAAACTTATGTAGTAGATGAATTTATGAATTCAACAAACAGGGTAGAAGGTATTATGATTTTTATGGTACATTTTCCTTTTGGTATAAGCACAAATAAAATGACATCATGTGCTTTGCTAAATACAATTTAATTAATTGTTTAATTGGTTCACCAATGAAATGTTTTTAAGATTAGTTTAAAAGCTTCAACTTCAGTTGTTTAAATCACACTTGATAAAGCCTAGTAATACTAGGCGAAAGCGCTTGTGGCAATTTCTGTGGAATAAAAGTTGTTTTATTTTATTTCGTTGGTGCGTTGGTACTTCTTAAATTAAAGAAGCAAGGGATATATTGACAGTATTCTGGTGCATAACTTGTTGCAACATCCACTGCCTCTGGACTGGTTGCGGTCAGCCGCATTTCCTTTTCTTCGTGTTTTTTAAGTACTACTTGGTTATTGGTTTTGGCAGTGATGGCGGAAGACCAATCATCTCTGGAGTTCGTGGATACACCTATTTTACTTACGGAGGAACCAGATGACACGCCGGTCACAAGAAGGGAATTCAACCAAATTTTGGTATTACTCACGCAGCTTAACAAGACCATTACTAACATTAACAACTCTGATGCCTCTGACTCCTCTGGGCTACCGGGGAATCAACAGCAGTTTAAGGAAAAAGAAAAAGAGGAACGAGCAAGATGTTCAAGAGTTGAAGCTGGTTTCCAGCAACCGGTAATTGTGGACCATCGATCGGTTTCTCCATTTAGGAACTTTCCCAACAACAACAACCGTTTTGAAATTAACGAAAGCAGCAGTTTCAATTTTAAAAACTGGACTGAGCAACAACCGCATTTTTATGCAGGTACTGTAAACGCTCAATTTGAGCCTTTGGACAAAAAATTTGAAACATTTAAGAACAAACTATATGCGTACAAAAACGCACAGTTAGAAATAAATTACTTAACTGAATGTATAAAAGTTGAACGTGTGCCTAAGGGGTTGCGCTGTTTTCGGTTTCCGAACAGCGCACACCAGGGTTCACATTTATATGGACAATTGGTTGATTTATTCAACAAAACAGGACTCGACATGCTTAAGTTAATGGTAGACGATTATGTTAATAAAAGCAATGAGATTTTAAATGACTTGAATAATTTAAACGACAGTATCACTCAAGATGAGAAATTTCAGAGTTGCAAAAAGAAATACGAGGACACATTTAGGGAAGTTGACGCACACTGTTTAAAGGTTTTAGATAGAAAAGTAAGAAAGCTAGACAGGGATCTCATTGAATATAGGGAAAGAAAAGCATACCCAGCACCCATTAGACACAACAGAACAAACACAGAAGAATTTCTTAATGAAGTACAAACTAACAAAAATAATGTTTACGATGAAACTCACTCAGAAATTCCTAGAAGAAGTGAACGGCTGGCACACAAAGGTAGTGTTAATGACCAGCAGGGTTTTCCAGTTCCCCAGGGAAGACCAAAGGGGAAAACAAATCAATTACAATTAAATGCTTGGGTGAAAAGACGTTAGCCTTAAGAAGTAATTTGTCCAGTAATCAAACTACTTCTAACATTTTTTCAAAGAATCAAGGTAGTTGTTGTATTTCGAGTTTAAACAATTTTAACATTTATAACTACACAAACACACAGATTACAGTTTTACATTTTGAATTATTCACTAAAGGGTTACAATTTATACCACAAAGGGTTAGTTATTTACCGAGATTATTAATTGAATTAAAATTATTCATTAGAAACATGAATTTGGCATTATTTTTTAAAAACCAACAAAGGGACAATGAGAATGTGCTTATGAAAAGGAGTACATTTAACCCCCCCACTCACCCCACCTTAAAAACTTTTGAGGAATTAACGGAAAAAATGTTAAGAGACAACTTAGGCAAAAAACATTCAGTGAAAGCATCAAATTTTCCAGATAAATTAAAACACACATTGGAGAATTTAAAAAATGAGAAAATTCGAGCTATGAAACCTGACAAAGGGGGGGGGCATTGTTTTAATGTATCAATTGGATTATGAAGGTTACATCTATGAACTCTTACAAGACACGGAAACTTATGAAACTATTTCTTTAAACGAGTTGAACACTGCTCTTAGAAATATTAAATACACTATTTATGATCTTTTATTACAGGGTTTCATAGATGAAAAAACTTACAACTACCTTACTGTTGCTAAACCGAAAACACCAATATTATTCGGTATACCCAAAACACACAAAGGGGTTAGTCCCTTAAAATTTCGGCCCATTGTAGCAGGGGCAGGCAGTATAACAGAACCCCTCAGCAAGTATATAGATTTTCATCTTAAAACTTATACCTCGAAGTTAGAACACATTTGCAAAGATTCTTGGCAATTTTTGGCTTCCATTGACAATAATATGGACAATTCTAACATTTACATGGTCACCATTGATATAGTGAACTTATTCCCTAGCATTCCCCATGAGAAGGGAATGGAATGGTTTAGGGAGACCATTTGTAAAGAGACAGGTCTCAGTAATAATTTAGTTATCTTAATTTCGGATTTTATGCATATGGTTTTACACAACAATTACATATATTTCAAAGGGGAACATTTTCGACAAAAAAGTGGCGTAGCCATGGGAGCTCCATGTGCTACAGCCTATGCAAATATAGTTTTACATAAATGGGAACTTGAATTTATTCATGGTAAAAGTTGGAAGCAATACATTAAATTTTATAAGAGATACCTAGATGATATCTGTATTTTGTGGCTTGGTTCTAAGGAAACATTTGTTCAATTCATGGATTATTTAACCCACACGACTGAGTTTCTTAAATTCACTTATGAAATTAATGACATGTCATTGCATTATTTGGACATTTGTTTAACCAAAAGTCCTGACAACAAGGGTTTTCTTTCAAAATTTTCAGAAAAAACACCTACTCCAACTCATATTTACATTTTGACAGTGCACACCCCCCTTATGTCAAGAAAGGTATCATAAAGGGGCAATTGGTTAGAGCTTCCAGGATTTGCAGCACGCAGGAATTGTTTCTTGAAGAAGCTGCATTTCTTAAGAAAGCTTTTTAGACAGAGGTTATCCAGTCACATTATTTGAGAACACATTCACTGAAGTTGCAAGCAAAAGGGAGGAAAGATTTCCACCTCTTTTGGGAACGGGGGTGGTTCTTAAGAACAGTGATGAAGTATTAAACTTCCAAGCACACAACAATTTTGTATATACATATTCAGAAGATTCAACAGTTATTGAAAACACACTCAAACATTACTGGCCATTGGTTCTTATGAATGAAGAATGTACCAACATTTTCTCTAAAGACGTCTCTTTTATTAGAAAAAGGGACATAAATTTAAAAGGGATGTTCGAACAAAACATTGAAGGCAGGACACCTTTAGAGCAGTTTCGAACGGACAAAAAGAAGGGAACTTTTTGTTGTCGGAGGTGTAATCAATGTTCCTTTATTCTGGAAACGGATAAGCTATACATCCCCTCTAGTAATTTTTACATCACAGCTAAAGAACACTATACATGTTGTTCTAAAGGGGTTGTTTATATTGGGCTCTGTCAGAGTTGCCCATGTTTCTACGTTGGCAAAACGGAGAGAGAACTAAGGCGTAGAATATATGAACACATGTATGAGGTGAAATGCAAAAAAGACACCAATGCTTTTTTCAAACACTCTTTAGTATGTCCTAATATGCACATTCGTTTCTTTGTGCTTGACAGAATAAAACAAGATCCTAGGGGGGGTGACTGGGAGACTGCACTTTGTACTAAGGAACTCATTTGGCAATTAAAATTAAACGCAACGAAACATCCTGGTTTAAACGAAAGTTTGAGTCTGACTAGCATTCTTAAGATGAAAAGTTGCCAGTTATAATCTATGAGTGATTTTCATATAGGTTTTATTTGAAATTTACCATGTTGTAGTGAATTATTTGTAACAGGATCTAGCTATCTGTTCATTTAACTAGAGTGTGTTTTTTGTACGTTTAGTACATTTTAAAACAGTATATTCACATAGTTGGTTTTTGTGTAGTTTGCACATCACAACAACTTCACTAAGAGATCCGTGAGACTCGTAGGGTAATATTGTTTGTTTAAAACTCCGTAAAAAGTATTTTCATTGAGGCTTCTTACTTGTTATTTTTTAGTTTATATTTTATATTTTAAGCACTGACAAAAACACAAGTTGCATTTTAAACTTATGTAGTAGATGAATTTATGAATTCAACAAACAGGGTAGAAGGTATTATGATTTTTATGGTACATTTTCCTTTTGGTATAAGCACAAATAAAATGACATCATGTGCTTTGCTAAATACAATTTAATTAATTGTTTAATTGGTTCACCAATGAAATGTTTTTAAGATTAGTTTAAAAGCTTCAACTTCAGTTGTTTAAATCACACTTGATAAAGCCTAGTAATACTAGGCGAAAGCGCTTGTGGCAATTTCTGTGGAATAAAAGTTGTTTTATTTTATTTCGTTGGTGCGTTGGTACTTCTTAAATTAAAGAAGCAAGGGATATATTGACAGTATTCTGGTGCATAACTTGTTGCAACATCCACTGCCTCTGGACTGGTTGCGGTCAGCCGCATTTCCTTTTCTTACCACCCAGGAAACAATCAAGAATCTCTGGCACATTTTTTATTTTATTTATCATTTGTTAACCGGGAAAGAACGACTTGGAACAAAGCCAATTTTCAGCAGAGGCCCAGGGGGAAACGCTCAAGACACGTCTTTGTAATGTGGGAGGAAACCGGAGCACCCAGAGAAAACCCACACAAACGCAGGGAGGACATGCAGACTTGACAAAAAAGGCATTCCAGCCAAGAATTGAACTGGAGAGCTTCTTGCTGTGAGGCAACAACGCTTACCGCTGCACCACTGTGCCATTTTCTGCTAATGGGAGAAAGCATTATAGAGAGCAATGACATTTATATACTATTACCAACAGTTCAAAAAATGCATGCAATAAAACCACGTATAGTAGTCCATGAAAAAAGACAACAGTAGCATTGATCTTTGAAATTGCTACATGCAGTGATTACAGTATCATACATACAGAGAAACATAAATTCATAAAATATCAGGATTTGCATGCAGAAATGAGGGCAATGTGGAAGAAACCCAGGCAATTCCAATAGTAGTAGAAGCAGTAGATCTAATAAAAAAAGAATTTACAGTAATACTTTGATATGCTACCCATACATACAACCCCTTATAAACTACAGTAGGCAACAATTCTGGAGACATTGCAGCTGCTGAGAATAGCACTCTTAGCTAACATCAATGACTGAAACTATACAAATTTCATGAATTCTAAGTTTAGCCTTACTTTGGAATGGGGTACAGTCCTATCATGGTATTGGAAACCCAAAATACTCTGAGAAATGAATCCAGGACAATACTAATGTCCCCCGTTAAGTAGATTTTTTCACATATCCCAGGTGAAAATTTGCAGTTACCCATGCAGTCACCCAGATTGGTTTTAAAACTAAGTAGGGAAGTATATTGCTTAATAATTTAGAGCAGTGTATTTCAGAAAATAGAAATGCATTGGATTAGATACCACTCTCATTTAGCAATGCTGATGTGGCATTATATGTTTTGGTCATTGGAGCAGGTATTTGATTTATTACTGGCTGTGTTTAGGTGAAGGAGTCAAAGAGTGGTGGGTCATTCATAGCATGGAAGGTTAAGCAGAGATAACCCCTCAGGAATCTGTATGACACTAAATACAGGGAACAGGGATTTTAATTTATCAGAGTAGCTGAAGGAACTGAAACCCCAAAACTTTTTGGTGCAGAAATATTGAGCATTTTCCACTTGATTTTCCCTTAGCAGGATTTTAGCCATATATAGAAAATAACCTATTGAAAAACAGACAAAATTATTTTGAGAAGCTAACAGTAACTGCAATTAACTTTCTATAAAAAGGAGTTGTTAAAAAATGGACATTAGAAAACAGTTATTATTAATGACTAGTTTATGACACATGAGATTAACAGAAACGTGGACAGTAACATTCTTAATTCTTTCAAAATCAACTCTTCCCTGCTTGATATAACCACAATGACCACTACGCATTATTCAAAACTGCTGATGTGGACTGGTGAGTAACAGTAGCTAGTAATAGGATACAGCTGTCATATTCTCCAGTTACCTTCTTCTTTCGGCTTTTCCCAGTTAGGGGTCGCCACAGCGGATCATCCGTCCGCTCATGATTGGCAATGGAGTTTTATGGTGTTGAGTTGCCAGCCTGGTGCCCAACCTTCCACAGAAGGCACATGCACACACCTAGGGCCAATTTAGAGTGTCCGATCCACCTACTGCATGTCTTTGGGATGTGGGAGGAAACCAGAGCACCCAGAGGAAACCCACACGACCACAGGGAGGACATGCAGACTCTGCACAGAAGTCAACCCAGCCGAGAATCGAACCGGAGAACCTCTTGCTGTGAGGTGGCAACGCTAACTGCTGCACCACCACGGCTGCCCATATTCTCCAGTTACCTAAGAGAAAAAAATTGAAATCAACACCTGAATATCAAACAACAAATGCACCTTCTTATATATGCCACACTACTCCCAAAGCAGAATAATTGACAAATAAATAAATAAATACTTAAAAGTCCAAAAAACTTGCTTATAGTAGATTGTGAGTGAACAAGCACATAAGCTAGTTAATTAGATGCATCCACACTCTAGAATCTCCTTAACGGAAAAACCAGCAGCAAATGCATGTCATCATTGTAGAATGTAAGTACTAGCAGATGTACGGCTAGCACATGATCAGTGCGCTGTTGTACTGCTGTGCTAGACATGAGAAGAAATGGTGGAGAAAAAAGAGATATTCACTTAATTATTTAAAAATGTAAGACTTTTTAATAACGTCATTGGGTAAAATCAGTAACTTGTGTCTGTGGAGTACTGAGATTTACCTACATTTGACATTTTTTTTATCACGTTTATGATCAAATTCCACAAATCCTGCATTACTCATTCCAAAACATGAGGTTTTGCTAAAGTATTTAGGTTAGCTATTTGGAAGAGTAAGCATATATATGTATTTAGAGAATCTTTTTTGTAATTTAAACAATTCACTGATTTGAGCTGCTTTAAACTAGTTGATTTACATAGGAAATGTATTAAAAAAACTATTAAAAGGGAAAAATAATATATTATGAAATGAAGACGGTAGCTAGTATTTCATAAATATTACGTGATTTGCATCTTGTAACATGTAAGAAACTTTAGTGAAGATGGAAATGTAAAACTGAAAGAAAATAGTAAACTATATAAACATTTTAAATGAAAAAGAACATGAGTGGCTATCAGTTATGCAGAAGAGTTAGTGTCAGTCTGCAAATGTAACTTGAATGAGAAACCACAGTAAATAATCACAAAATATATTAAATGTTATTATATGAAAAGAATGCACATACATATCAAAAGAAACTCATTCTGATGTGTAAAGGAAACACACCAAATAGCAAAGTTATTCCAAGTTAACTAGTAATTGCAAATGTGTGCAGTCTGCTATAAATCAATCACTTTTACGTTACTTTTACCATCTCATTTGTTTCCATAGCTTGGATTTCCCGAAGTTTAAATTACTGTTCCTGCATAGATTATTGATATAGGATATGGCATTTTAGTATATAATTCCATTGCTCTGTTCTGCTGATTACTTCAGTTCCATGCTGAAACCCAGGCACACACTCCCCACCATCAAACCATAGTGCTCTCTTCTGTCTGATAGCAATAATTAGCCTTATTGATTGCTTTTCCAAAATAAAGCATTCATATGTGTCTAAATTCCACACAGTGTTTTAGTTTGTTTAACAAATGCACCTCTTTTTGATGCTAGCTGATGATTTAAACTGATTTATTATTTTTATTTGCACCATAACTATATTCTATATTGTCACTTAATTGTTTACCATAACAATGTTGCACAGCTGAGCATTGTGCTGGTTGTAAATGTTTAGCTATTAAACATTAAATTACATTTGCTTAAAACAGATGTAACATACGGTGCTGTTTAGGCTTAAAATACCTTGATTAAATAGTTATGTATATTTTATTTTATAGTGTCAAGTGTTTCTCTTATGACTTTACATTCAGTGAATATAAGTCAGCAAACATAAATTCAAGTAAATGATTTGGGTCTATATTATAGTATTGAACTTTTTAAACTTCGAATGCTCTAATATCGACCCGTTTTTTGTCGAAAACTTAAAATAGCGAAGCCACGGAACTTGGTTGTCCATTTCATGGCTTCGCTATTTACTCTACTGTGGTGGAAAGGTTATGGACCGGGCTAAAGTAAGTATGCAAATGGAGGTTAGGGACCGAGTTAAGGTAAGTGTTGGAATGGATCGGGGTAAGGTGAGTGTGCAATAGGGACATTAGGGTTAGGGAGTAGGTAAGGAGAGTGTGTGATAGTTAGGGACTTTAGGGTTAGGGAGCGGGTAAGGTGAGTGTGCAGTAGTTAGGGGCGTTAGGGTTAGGGAGTGGGTAAGGTGAGTGTGCGGTAGTTAGGGACTTTAGGGTTAGGGTTGGGTTAAGGTGAGTGGATGGGTAGTAGTGTAGGGTTAGAATTATGTTTTTTTAAGTGTATGTGTGTGGTTTATTTATTTTGGTGAGCTTGTGTTGTGTGTTTGTGTTTTGGAACAGCAATTTTTTTCCCTGGGAAAAAAATGTGCTGTTCTGTATGGTCTATATTTTGTGGTTTAGATAGTTTAGGTACGATGAAATAGCATTCGCTATTTAAATCATATGATAGGGTAATATAAACACAATGATTCAATATATGAAATATGATATGAAAAATAAAATGAGACATTTCTCTGTTTTTATGTACCCACGTTGATGAACATTCATTTGTGGAATTGCTAACCTGAAATCAGTAAATCTGTAGACTGACACTTTAATGAATACACACTCATTCAGCAGCAAACAACAGACTAGATTTTCTTTTACAATATTTGTCATAAGGTACTCAAACATATAGTTAAATGCATTTGATCTTGATCAGTTTTAATTTGCATACATATTGATTTATATCATTGGTGTGACTTGCTTCATTGTAAACTGTAAATTCCAGTTGAACCTATGAACCTGTTACTATGTGATGGCCTGAATAAAATAAAATAAAATAAGGAAGGATATAAATACAGTCATCTGGGAACTGTGGAAGACAATCTAAAAATGAAACAAAGTTAATCAGGTAATATACTGTGGTCTATTCTGACAAATATTATAAAAAGTATCAATCAGCTTTAGTTATTTTTTATCACTAGGACAGCATTTAACAACTCGGTGACAGCCTATGCCCTTCTCAGCTTGGAATTGCTGGTATAAGTCTTATTGTGCCTTTATTTGATTGACTAGAGGGCTAGCTTGTTTAAAATTTGAATCTCTGTGAGTGAGGCATTTGGAAATGTTTGGTGACCATGCTACATGAGAAGAAGAGTGTTGCTGGTTTATGCTAAACTCTATAAAAGCTAATACCTACATTATCATATCCATTCCTTCGGCACTTGTTTTATGCTGCATTAATTGAGTGTTTCTGTGTTGAATATGTGCACTTGTTGACCTTTTTTTACAGTCTTTAGTTAGAACTGCCTTGGTTCCACTTTAGTGAAAGTAGATGCGACCTGAGTCATGTTCTGGCCCGGAATTGTGTAAAGGAAAGAAAACTGAGCTGTTTTTGATTGGCCACAAGGCCCTGTTCACAGTGGCGGCTGGTGACTTCAAACCAAAGGGTGACTGCAGGAGACAGCTGAATGGGTGGGGCCAATGGGGATGGGTGTGGCCAACTAGAAAGGGGTGGGGCTATGCTCAAAACCACAAAAACTGGAACTTTAATTAAATACGCTGCTCTGGGTGCCAAACTGTCATTATGAGAGTCCAATCAAGACAAAATGAAGTGTAAAGGAAAATAATATTTCAATGCATTGGCTACATGACAGCTTACTTAATATCTAGATGGAAACAAAAAGGTTGTGAGGCATGAAAAAATAAATTACTTTTTAAATACATTACTGGAATGCCAGTTAAAATCAAGTATAAGAAAAACAAGCAGCACTCAACTCAAACCACTTCTCCTTGCGGTACTTACGTATTATCACAACCAGTTTTGGGACCTGCCACACTCTGCAATGGTTTTGCAAAACCAGCAATGTTAGTGTGGAAAAGGCTAGTGTCAAGTGTCATCTATTATTCTGTCAGCTGGTTTAGGACTTGCCAAGAGGAATAATGGTCAAATTTGCATCCCCGAGGGAACATGCTCTCCCGGGCAGAGAGAATGAGCACTGCAGTACAGAGGGCTGCTCCCTCTCAGTCATGTGAAGGATGTGTGTATGGCAATGTTTATATATTTTCACGCTACCCTGCAATTCTTTCACAAAACCAAGTATGCAGCAAATAAAACTTGATAAATCAGCTTAAGAAATCTTCTTCATGTTTTGCGTGCTTGTAAGGTTCTGGGGACAGAGACATCTTAAAAAAGAAAAGACCGTTACACGCATAGTGTAGGAAACAACATTAACTCATTGTGAAGGCATTCAGCCCTTCTGCTCTGTGTTGTAGTAATAATAATATTAAATAATAAATCTTGTTTGGGAAATGTAACCCACACAATATAGGGACACAACTTAAAACTTGCTGTTACACCCCTTTTAGAAATTGGAGCCAAAAACCACTACTCAAACATTCCATTTGTCAGCTATGATAATTAAAGCGTGCGTTTGTAATGCATGCAAATCAGGAACAGGATTTTGTACATTTTTTTCTGTATCCGAAGGTAACGCAAACTTTTCCCTCAACAATAAGGACTTTTAAAAACACCTTACAGTGTTTCATGCCCTCACACAAGTTGTACGGGAATTTCTCGACCACAAACATCTGGTTGCGATAATACGTAAGTACCCTCCTTGCACTGCAGTTCTAATTATAATTTATGTTCAGCTTTTTAAAATCTCTGTGATACCCCCACTTGTAAAAATGTTTCTTATCCAAAAAAAGACTTGCTGCCTGACAACAACTTTCTACTTGTATCATGGGGAAAACATGATCAAAGTAAAAAATAAACAGCAAACAAGAAACAATCTCAAGATAAATTGCTTAAAGGCTTACTGCACAGGTAATGGACTACACGATAGACTGGCATTCTGTTTAGTTTATGGGTAAAGCCTGCAAAGATGACTGCAAGTCCTCAACAATTGTAATGAGATTCTGAAAATACTTCAGTCCTTTCCTTTATTACAAATACTGTCATATGCATTTCAATACCTAAGACTTATACGTTATCTAGGTACACAAATATTCTCTGCATGGCAACAACAAAAAGGCTTTCAATATTGGTAATTCTTTAACAGTATGCTTATTAAAGCTTACTTGCATCTTACAATCTCAGACAAGCTTACCTGATGGTCATTAAAGTATTGCTACTTAAACACAGAGCAATAGGCACTGAAACAGCATGCATTTTCTGAATAATAAGAAGCATAAATCAACAGTATAAAAATATGACAGAAAACCAGAACATTCTGCAAAATCAAGGACAGATGAAAAGCCACTGCAGTACTTGTGTCTACCTTGGATGGGGGATACTCTGCACACTTACACTGCATAACTACTCCTTGCCTTGCTTGGACACATCCAGAGTCACTACATGGGGGAATGGGGTGCAACAAGTATGTCACAATTTGAAATGTCTCTGGCTGATGGTGATGGTCCTGATTCATTTATCATACCTTTCAAGTGCAGAGCAAGAAATCTGGACAAAGCCATACCTAGAAGTGGGACAAAGGCCCAAAAATAAGGACATTTTTTAAATACTGCTCTTATAAACTTGGAAAGATAATAGTAGGTCTTGCATTAGTATGAATTTTCTGAAGGGTATGAAATCTGAAACTCAAATGTCTGTCATTATTTTCTAATTTCCGTCTTTAATGATTTGCCACTAATTTGCCAGAAAAACACAATTCTATGAAAAATAGTCCAAAAATGTGATGCAAAAAATATAAAATAGCCACACAATACAGCTGGGAACCTGTAAAAGAAGGGACACTTTTTTAATATAAGTACTGTTAACTTGAGCAGCTTATAAAATAAGAGAATCTACATGCATTTCTGAAATAAAAGTAATCTATAACTCTGATTATTACAGTTATTTATTAATTGTAAACCCTCCACGTTTTCTTCCAAAATTGCCATTTTGCAGAGGGATTATTAGGGGGAGAGCAACATTTTGAGCCAAAATCAGGGACAATTGAGAGGTATGGATATGCCTAATTCTATAAAGCGATTTATTTGCACGTACCTCTCAACCTCTTAATGCAGGAACTCTGGACAAGGCCAAATATATTGGGGAACATCACATGAATGGAGCACTGCAACATCTTGTTAACAGAATGCCTGCCTTACCACTGGCTGCTTAAATCCCCAGTATACTATTGCGCAACAACCCTTAAATTTACCCAAACCTCAAACCCACACCTGTGTAAATCACTCATATGCCCTGCAAAAAGCTTCAGTGTCCAGGATTTAGAACTAATCAATCACACTAGAAAAATTATATCAAACATTACAAACACTACAAAACAAAAGCAGTGCACTGTATTCAACATCTTGTAAACAGATACGATTCCCCACATATAAACAAAAGAATGAGATAAATGCATTCTAAAACAGAATATTGACACCAGCTTGACAGCTAGCATAGGTTTTGTTAAATCTGACACTAAACTCTTTCAAGCAGGAGAAAGGTACTGTAAAGAATAGTCAACTCTAAAAACAAATGATGCCAGCCACATTTTTAAGATCTTTACTGAGTTATCACCTTTTGCAACAGAGAAAGGAGTGTGGGTGCCTGCCGTGTGCAGAGGCATGCTTAATATATTCACACTTTCCTAACAAGTATATTTTTAAAGGTCTAAGATATACCTGCAAAGATTCTCCCTAGCAGCAACCCGTTTTCTAATGGTAAGTTACCGAATACATGGAAACATCACAGAGTTCTTAAATCATTAGGCTATGTCACTTCACTTGTATCACCAAAAAGGATACTCAGTGCCCCACATTATCAGCAACCACTTTTCTCCAAGCAGCTGAACATTTAAAATAGGATGAGCAAATATTAAAAGCTGAATAGACATTACTACTATTCATTCAGAATCCCTCAAGCATTATGCAGTTAACTTTAAACATCAAACTGAATACATTTAATTATTACAAACTTCACCAAAGTATGTGTGTACAAAGACAGGGGAATAGACTTCTTCCAACATGCCGCAGCTCCTTAGAACTTTGTTTTTTATCCAAGTCTCCCAAACACAGGGCAAAATACACACCATGAGCACTTGAGCCTTACTGTAAAAACTTCCAATGGGACAACCATTACCTTCACGCGGCATGACAATCCTGTCACACAGCTACAAGTAGACTGTGAACATACTGACTAAACATACTGAATAAACTGTGAAACCAGATGGATGTCCTCTTAAGTACAACTACTTGTACCCCTCCTTCACATCCTCACACTAAACCAAAACACTCACCCGCACAAGGTTACTAATGCCCACCTGTACAGCGGCCACTGGCATCGTCAGGTCTGGGATGGCTTTGCTATCTACCTCTCCTTCTTTGTGCATGATGACCAGTTGGGAAATCTGTAGTGCTATCAGCTCCATAATACTCTCAATGGTTTTAGTGTGGAACACGGGCATCTTGGTGGTGACAATTCGTTTACACACAACCGAAGCAGCACAGGATTCAGGGTAAAGTAGTCAACAGTAGGCAGATCCAGAAACTGCTACGCCACAAAAAGTTTTCCCAAACGTCCACCACTCCTGACTATCTACAGTACGGCCCAGTTCAAGAACATCAACACTTCCATCTGCTACCTTGAACACCACAACATCAGTGAATTACTTCAGGGGCATTTCAAACACACACACTTCGTTCATAGCAGCCAGCCGAACACAGACAGTACATTGATCGTTTGGCAAGTTTCTTTCAAAGCTGATTAAGATCGATCTTTTGCCAAGTCAAAGCAGCCAGCTGCCATTTTCTCCACTGCATAAGGCAGTTCAGTTCCTGTTCTCGGCACCGGAATGCCGAGCAGGCATGCATGGGCTGCCTCTATGTATCACAGACTACAAACCTTGCAGTCCGATCTCCTTCCAGTCTATGCGGTTACAACTGCATAGACTTCTGGGGCATGTGTAACACTGTTGCCTTCTTCTGAATCTGGACTGGTTAAACAGCAGTCCGGATTCGAGTTTCCATGCATGAGTTCCAGGATTTTTTATTTTGGTTTCAGCTGGGGGGGGCTGCAGTCCTGCAGCCCAATAGGACGAGCTGCCACTGCCTGTTTGTGTTTTTTATTGAATGTCTGCTGCTATTTAAGCATTGCAGTTGCACAAAAGTTGGCTCAGAACCTATGAGTTTTGAGACATTTGGCAAAATTTAGCTACTACACTACTTGAAAAGTGTTCCTGGTTTCTGCTAAACTCTACGAAGACTTAGACTTACATTACCAAATCCACTGTTTCAGAATTTTTTCTCACATTATTTTTGTCACAGCTGCATTATTTGCGTGTTTCTATGTTGAATGTCTGCACTTTTTGATCTTTTTTACAGTCTTTAGTTACAACTGCTTCTCTCTGCACAACGGTGCCTAACAGTGATCTGTACAGATGCCAGTATTTTGTAGTATAATTCCCCCTTGTAATTTATGTAGACACCGATCTTTCATAGTATAAATTTCCCCTTAAAATACCCTTACTGTCTGCAGATTTTTTGCAAATACCTCAGAATACCCATCTCAGCCATACGGCATTTTAGCTATTGCCTCATGTACACTGATAACCCATTTATTCTTAATAAAACAGCTAAAGTATGTGAGAGGTGTAAATACACTTTAATGCTGGAGGTAAATCTCTGTCATACAATCAAAACTAATCCTATGGAGGTTGTCTGTGACACTTGCACCATACCCACTGCCCCTACACATACTTTACTTGGATAGAAGGAAGTTTCTCTGTTCAACTGTGAGAGAGGGGAACTTTGAGCAGCCTATCTGTCCCTGGAGGAGTGGTTTCAGCCAAGACATTATTAATAGTTTATTGGCCATTTTGGGCTAATTTCTATCTCTTTCATTTCCCTGCTATAAAACCTCATTTGCGAGGTTTTTGCGTTAGTATACAGCTCAGCAAGCTCCTGCCTAGTGCCCTGCAGAGTTCTACAGCAGCAGAGAGACAAAACAGAAACTTTGGAGTAATTAAGTATCATTTTTCTGCTTTTTTTTGCTGCCTTTAGCTAATTCCACTTAAAACGCTGATTTTTAGAGTTTCTGTGATTTAAAAAGCTTGTTTCGGCTACATATTGTACTTATTTTACTGCCTGCACTTTAACAAAGCAATTTTTGTGTTTAAATTGCCTGTTTAACTGTTGTAGGCTACACACTCAAGTGTGATAGTCATTTCTGTGTATTTAAAGTGTTTTTTGATTGTATCTGCTTTATTGTCTGAAAAAACAAAACAAAACAATATACTTGTTTCCCACCTTTCTAAGCTAGTATAGTCCAGTTTTCAGGTTAGTGCTGAATTCAGGACTGTGTTACAAGTTTCTGTGTTTGCCCATACCTTACTTGGATAGAAGGAAGTTTCTCTGTTCACCTGTGAGAGAGGGGAACTTTGAGCAGCCTATCTGTCCCTGGAGGAGTGGTTTCAGCCCAGAAGTTAGTAGTTTATTGGCCATTTTGGGCTAATTTCTATCTCTTTCATTTCCGCTGCTATAAAAAATGCATTCGCAAGATTTTTGCACTAGTATACAGCTCAGCAAGCTCCTGGTGCCCTGCAGAGTTCTACAGCAGCAGAGAGACAAAAGAGATACTTTGGAGTGATTAAGTATCATTTTTCTGCTTTTTCTTGCTGCCTTTAGCTAATTCTGCCTAAAACGTTGATTTTTTTAGAGTTTCAGTGATTTAAATAGCTTGTTTCGGCTACATATTGTACTTATTTTACTGCCTGCACTTTTACAAAGTCAATTTTGTGTTTAAATTACCTGTTTAACTGTTGTAGGGTACACACTCAAGTGTGATAGTCATTTCTGTGCATTTAAAGTGTTTTCTGATTGTATCTGCTTTATTTTCTGAAAAAAAAAATACACTTGTTTCCCACCTTTCTAAGCTAGTATAGTCCAGTTTTCCGGTTAGTGCTGAATTCAGGGCTGTGTTACAAGTTTCTGTGTTTGCCCATACCTTACTTGGATAGAAGGAAGTTTCTCTGCTCACCTGTGAGAGAGGGGAGCATTGAGCAGCCTATCTGTTCCTGGAGGAGTGGTTTCAGTCCAGACATTAGTAGTTTATTGGCCATTTTGAGCTCATTTCTATCTCTTTCATTTCCCTGCTATAAAAACTGCATTTGCGCGGTTTTGCATGCCGGGCAGCGCCAGTTAGCTAGGGTATAACTACTCCCGGCTCCACAAAGTCTCTTCTTCAATTTTTCCATTGGAACTAGACAAACTTTCAACTTAAGCACTCAAACCATTCATTTCTCAGCCGTCACTTGCTCAAAACTCATAGCAAGCACTAATAAACCCTAGCACTAGACCCCCCCTATACTGTACAGAAGGACAAGGCTCTCTACTCGACCTTACCAGCCAATCAGTAAAACAGTTCACTGTACCTATCCAGGCATGTCCAAAGGGCAGTTTCAGGTGTACTCTCCAGTCCATCTGGTGAATCTGGGCATTTTGAGGCAATGTTACAACTGCCTCATGTACACAGATAACCCTTACCTCCTAACACCTAACACTAATACATGTGAGAGATACAATTATACAGCCAAACTGGAGGCTAAGCTCTCTCAACCCAAGACTGGATCAGACAGTCAAGAGGAGAAGGGTATTACTTGCATCACACCACCAGTCTCACATAGATCCATTAAACCAGCACTGGCAAAAACACACATAAATACACAAAAACATACACAGAGGCTCTAAATAAAAATCTGCAAAAGCAACAGAGACCTCCAAAGCAGACATCCAAGCAACCTCCACCCCCCAACATAAACCATGAATAACATACATCACGAAACCAGTGTGCCATGCGATCACAACTCTTAAGACAAAATAACATACCCAACATACTAGTAATAGGTGACTCTATAGTCAGGCACACTGATGTCCCACTCACTAGGCTGAACAAGGAGAAGGTTACTGTTAGATGCCTGTTGGGTGCCAGGATCCACCACATAACACAAGCATTCAGGTCACTCCAGAACAAGTACAAATACGACTCTATCATTGTCCATGTTGGTGTGAATGACCTGAGCCATACCTCCCTGGACTACATAAAAAGAGACATGGAGAAGCTCTCTGATCACGTAGCCCAGGCCGGTATGACCCTGACCCTGAGTAGCATCCTGCCCTCACCAATAATGATACCATGGTATAAAGAAAAAATGATCAATTTCAACAATTGGCTAAGCTTCTGATGTCATTCAAAGGGGATCCAGTGTCTGTCCACCTGGGATGACATGCTCGACAAGCCACGCTGTTTTGCTAGAGATGGCTTGCACTTGTCACCCTTAGGCTTTCGAATACTGGTCAAGGCTCTTGCCACCCTCATATTGCCTTTTTTAGGCAAGGCTCAAAAGACAAACCCACCACCATAAATAGCACAAGTAACAAAAAACTGAGGGTAATGTTACTCAATGCCAGAAGCCTAACCTCAAAATGCACGCACTCGAGGCACTCCTCAGTATGGAGAAAATCGATATATGTGCAGTAACAGAAACCTGGTTTAAGGCTCCAGAGAGCACCCCAGCACTACCAGGCTACAACTCATACCATACATTTTGGCCACAGAACCCGGACCGAAATACAAAAGGTGGGGGCGTATCCATATTCATCAAGGATACCCACACCTCCAGGTAAGTGTCACAGCACGATGCTTCAGAGATCATCCACTTGCAACTAACAACGGGCAAAACTGCAATTCAAATTGTAGCTTGCTACAGATCCCCCACCATGCCCCAGAACCCCCATTCCACGTTTCTGGAAACACTGGGAAACATAAAGGTCCTACGAAACACCCTAATATTGGGTGATTTCAATTACCCAAACATTAACTGGGAGAACTACTCAAGTACTAACTCCCTTGCCCAACATTTCCTAGAATTTATAAACTCAAATGTCCTGGATCAACTGGTCAACACCTCCACCAGAGGCGACAACATATTGGACCTGATCATCACCAACATGGGCGACCGGTGTTCCACACCGGAGGTCAACCCCTCGCTGGTTAGATCTGACCATAAAACTAATCAATCCGGATATCCACATTCCACCCCCACTCCTGGTCAAGGAAACCACCGTGAAAAACTTTTCAAAAGCAAACTTCACGTTACTTAAGACCGAGATGGAAAGTTTCAAGGCTCCCATGCTAAAGGATAATGCTGTCCAAGCTGCAAAATCCTTTACTAATGCACTCTATGGGCACCTACAAGAATGCATGGATTGTGCTATCCCAAGCAAAACCAAGACTCACTCCCCCAAGAAAAGGAAACCAGTCTGGTGGACCCCTGCCATAAACAAGCTATACAATAGAAGGAGGAAACTAGTACAGAAAACAGTAAAATCCCAAGAAGGGAAGACATCCCTGATCAGTATCAGCAAGAAACTACGGTCCCTCATAAAATCATCTAAGGCTAGCTTCAAAAGAAAAATTGCCAGGGACTCCAAAGATAACCACAAGGCATTCTTTAGCTATGTTAAGAATCTAAGTGGCAATTCTCAGATCTGCTCGGAGTTAGTGCAGAATGGCACAAAATACACTGAACCGACTGATATCACCAACATCCTGGCAGACAGGTTCAGTGCGAACTTCACCCTCCTCTCACCCCCAAAAGGGTCCATAACCATACCAGAAGAATGTAGAACCCATGAAATCACAGACACTCAGGTTAAAACAGCCCAAATCTAAAAACACAGCATCAATGGGACCGGACGGTGTTCCAGGCTGCGTCTTACACGAGCTCAAAGATGAACTAACCCCTCACCTAAACACACTGTTCAAACTCAGCCTCTCCACAGGCCATGTACCCATAGAGTGGCACACAGCCAACGGTTATTCAGCTCCACAAAGGTGGAGCCACAACAGACCCCGTGAACTATCTCCCTATAAGCCTGACTAGCTTTTTCCTGCAAGGCTATGAAGTCCATCATCATGGAACTCATTAACAGAGACATTCGGAACCTCCAAACACTAGACTCTACCTGGTTCGGCTTTGTTAACAGCAGATCATGCCTCCTGAACCTGGTGGACTTCTTTGAGACAGTTACCAAGGCTATAGACGAGGGCAAGATGGTACACACAGCCTACCTAGACCTCGCAAAGGCCTTCAACACCATTCCCATTCTGGTATTATAGACAAGCTCACCAGCTTGAACATAAACCTCAACGTCACGAGATGAGTTGCCAGCTGGCTCATGGACAGAACCCACATGGTAAGATTTGCAGGAGCTAGGTCCGACTCTAAACCAGTTAGAAGTGGCATTCCCCAGGGCTCAGTCCTAGGACCCCTCCTGTTCAACATATACTTCTCAGAGGTAGAACAAAGCACAGGAGGACTATGGCTGACCAGGTTTGCAGACGACTACAAACTAGGGGCTATAATTGACTCTACGGCTGACACAGACATCCTCCAAAAGGGTCTCACTGAGACAGATACCTGGTGTCAGAATCATGGCCTCAAACTAAATGCCAAAAATTGCAGTCATCCCCTTTGAAAAAAACAAAGTACCCACAAACTACCACATAGGTGGTAGTCCCCTAAATACAGAAGATGTAATAAGGGATCTGGGGACCCAAGTAGATAGTAATCTCTTCTTTGATAACCACATTGTCAGTGAGGTTAGAAAATCCTTCTATGTGGCCCACCTAATCACAAAAGGGTTCGCATCCAGATCAAAAGATGTAATTGTGCCCCTCTACTCATCACTCATCAGACCCATCATAGAGTACAACGGCCCATATGGGATGTACCTTACAAGACACCTGCAACAGCTGGAAAGACCACAGAAGTACCTCACCAAGAGGATCACTGGCCTCAAATGGATGCCCTATGCAGCTCGACTGAATAAAATCCAGCTGTACTCGGTTGCATACCGCCTACTCAGAGGTGATCTCTGCCTAACATACAAGGCCATGTCCAACACAGAATTGATGGACATGCTCCACCTAAAGAAAACCATATCTCCTCGAGCCACAAGCTCTAGGGACCTAAACCTCACCACAACAATAACTAGGACGTGCTGGAGGGATAGATTCCTGTCCCAGAGACTTCCCATGCTTTGGAACAAGGCAGAACTCCTCGCTAACACTCTTCAAGAGAAACCTTGACGAGTGGATAGAAAACAGGAAGTTTACCCCGGGGATCACTTCAGTGGCCCTGCTCAACAGAGGCCCAGGGAACTAATCTAAGGGGGTGGCGAAAGCCAGCACATTCTGGCTAGGCTTATAAATTCCTTCAGGCAGATAGCCTAGTACCTACCTATGAACCTATGTTCCTAGCCACAGAGAGAGTCAGGAAGTGCATATCCATGGCTACTGATCTGCAAGGGAGGAGTGAGGGAAATTTAAATATTGAATAGATCAATAACACAATGAACTTGATGAGCAACACCCTATAATAGTCAACCCAGTCATCAGAAATCTGGTACATATGCAGACAGTAGCCTTCCCTCTGACCACCACATAGCTACGGTGGTGAGGAAATCTTTTAATTTTGTGCAACTTTTAAGTAAGGGCATGACATCTAGGCTCTAATCAGACCAATCATAGAGTAAAGTGCTTCCTTTGGTATGTACCTGACCCAGCATATGCGGCAACTAGAGCGACCTCAGAGGTTCCTTACAAATAGAATACAAGGCATAACAAACTTGCCTTAAGCATAATGCCTTAAAACCCTTTCCGCTCTACTCAGTCTCCTGTAGATTGCTGAGGGGTGATCTATGCCCGGCTTACAAGGCATCAGCAAACCCCACACTTATAAATCTCCTGTATATTCATAAGTCAAAAGTATCAGAAATACAAGGTCTATTGACCTGAATTTCTTCTGTGACTTAAAAAGAACATGCTGCAGAGACAAATATGGGCCCCAGAGACTGCTCCTCCTATGGAATAGGCTTCCCATCGATGTGAAGCAGAATTTGTCTGTTACCCAATGTAAGTGCAACCTAGATGTAGACCAGTGGATGGGAAATAGGAAATTTACACAAGGCCTGGCACCCATGCCACTTATGGGCACAGGTAGCTTATAAATGCCTGGCCCTCAGTGTCCTATTTGGATAGAGGACATCATTATTTTTTCAGGAAAACATGGCTAGGCTTAGAAAGCCCCCCTGGGTCATCATTAGCCTAATAGTTTATGAATCTATGAATCTATGAATCTATGATGGTGGCAACTAATGTGGGTATTAAAATCCCAGAGCACTTGCCAAGTCACCAAGTAAGTTTACCTTCCGGCCTGGCCAAAGACATTTTGCATTTTGCCTGTAAGAAGGACCAAAATGACTGGTTGGGGCTATTATTCTAATAAAATAAAAACAAATAAAAACACAACAGTTTAAATGAGAATGTCCTTACACCCCACTTCTTGTACTCCTAAGTCACAGTCACACCACTTACAATTTATTGCCAGTCAGACCATTACCACCTATAATTGTTCATTCATGTATTCACTCATTCATGTATTCATTCACAGTTGCAGGCTACTGTGGTGTTATTGAGACAGGGATACACAAAACTACTTTTCTTCACTGGGCATCATTGGTCAAGCACTTAAATGTGATGTTGAATGGTGAGGCCAATCAGCAGATCATTACAGCTCTGACAGAGGGTGTCGGAGTGGATACTAACACAAGCCACACTAAAGCCCACACACACACACACACACACACACACACACACACACACACACACACACACACACACACACACACACATGCACACGCACACACACACACACACGCATGCACACACTCACGCACGCACACACACAAACACACACACACAAGCACACACACACACACACACACACACACACACACACACACACACACACACACACACACACACACACACACTACAAATGAACATGTTTTCTTCTGAAAAAACATTTTGAGTGTTCTCCCTAATTCTATCCTGTGCTGTACTATATCTGCCATGAACAAGTTCTTATTTTTCTGCAGCTATGTGCTGATGGAAGTATCTTTTGTTCACTGTTAATTTAGAAATATTCTTCATGCTATGGTCTGACTTGGGTGCAATGTTCTCTATTTTAATTCCCATCTTTTGGCTCATACTTCCAATATAAATACTGCCACATAAGGTCTAGAAGTTATACTTCAGTTAATGTTCCCTAATGGTGATGGGCATTAAGCTAGTGAACCTCTGTCTTTGTGGAACTAAGCCCTGTTATCCTCAGGACTGTTTTATGATAATTCATTTCAATGTTTCAGCCTCCTAAAGCCAGAACCAAGCACATGTAGACATCCTTAACCAGGATAGCTGATCCCAGCTCTCCTATTCCCTAGTTCACACAGAGATCTAGTTATGGAGTTCTCATTGGCTCCATAATCGATTGTTGATATGGCATTTTCTAAGATCAGTACACTATGTAAGCTGGTAATTATTATGCAAATGTGGTACAGTTGGCTTAGTTGGTATACATCACTTGTTCTGGAACAAGCATGACTGTGGTGTATATAGTAAACATTTGCAGTCCTAACAAAGAAATTTATGTGGGTCTTCTACAAGTGCTCAGATGCTAGTAGTTTGCAACACAATTGATCACTGACACTTACTCTAATTGGCATGTGCCCCAACTCACACTCACCTGATCCTACTAAATTACATAGCCCTCCTACAACCCAACCCTACTCAGCTGCATAGCCATACTAAAACCCTAACTCTAGACCTAAAACTCCCACCCAGTGCCTAACCCTAACTATAGCCCTCCCCACCCTAAGCCAAAAGTCCCTGATCACTCCCAAACCCTAAAACTCACCTCCCACTCCATAACCCTAAAACCCAGCTCCTGCTCCCTAACCAGTCAGAAGTGACAAACTTCATGACACCCATGCAGACGGGAACTGAAAGTTTGACTGCTGAATCCTACACAAAGGCACTGTACGAACACATCCACTCATGCATGAATCGTGCCATCCCAAATAGAACCAAGATGCTCTCCTCCAAAATAAGGAAGCCAATCTGGTGGTCCCCTCCCATAAACAAACTTTACAACAAAAGGAAGAAACTGTTGCAGAAAAGAGGAAAATCCCAGGATGCAAAAAATTCCCTTACCAGCCTCAGTAAGAAGCTGAGATCCCTCATAAAATCCTCCCAAGCTAGTTACGAAAATACAATTGCCAATGATTCCAAAGACAACCACAAGGCATTCTATAACTATGTCAGGAATCTAAATGGCAATGCTCAGATCTGCTCTGAGCTACAAAAAATGGCATTAAATATACTGATCCCAAGGATATTGCCAATATTCTGGCAGATCAATTCAGTGCCAACTTCAGCCCCCTCTCACCCCGTAAACAGCCCATCTCAATACCGGAAGATTGCCAAATTCTGGTAATAACGGCCACACACGTAAAAAACACACTCTCCAAAGCTAAGAATACAGCATCCAGAGACCAGATGACATCCTGGGCTATGTACTACATGAACTACAAAATGAACTGGCACCTCACCTAAGTGTCATGTTTAATCATAGCCTCACCTCAGGCTTCATGCCCACTGAGTGGTGCACAGCTACAGTTATACCACTCCACAAGGGGGGATCCACCTTGAATCCTGGGAACTATCACCCCATCAGTCCGATGAGCCTGATCTGCAAGGCCATGGAATGTATTATCATGGACCTTATAAACAAAGACATTGGCAACCTTCAAACACTGGACCCCACCCAGTTTGGTTTCGTGAAGGGCCGATCTTGTCTCCTGAACCTGATTGACTTCTTCGAATCAATCTCCAGAGCTGTGGACGAGGGTAAGGTGGTCCACACAGCCTATCTGGACCTCATCAAGGCCTTTGACACCATCCCCCACTCTGGAATCATAGATAGACTTGCTAAGCTGGGCATTAATCCCGACGTCACTCGATGGGTTACCAACTGGCTTACTGACAGAACACACACTGTAAAACTAGCCAACTCCAAATCTAGCTCCAGACAAGTGACAAGTGGAGTACCTCAGGGTTCAGTCCTGGGACCGCTCTTGTTTGGCATCTACTTCTCTGAAATATAGGCCAACACTAAGGGACTCTGGCTAACAAAGTTCACAGATGACTGCAAACTGGGAGCCATTATTGAATCCCCAAATGATGTGGATATTCTACAAAAGGGCCTTACAGAAACAGATGCTTGGTGCTAGAGCCATAGGCTCAAGCTCAATGCCAAGAAATGTATGGTTATCCCCTTTGGGAAAAAACATGTACCCGTGAAATTAAAGGCAAGGGAACTAAGGGGCCTGACCTTCCCAAATGATCTCTGTATTAGGTAGAATGAGCTAATGAGATGGGACTGGGAGGAGTGTCCCTTATCAAATGTCCCTTATCAGCACCCCAGCTATCTCTACAGTATGATAAAACCATACATAAACTAATAAAAATGCTGCATCTAATAACAACAAGACTACTACGTAGTGGTGATATTCATCCCAACACTGGACCCACAATTCCCTCATCTAACCCTAACTGTCAACTCCACCCCCCACACTACCTCAACAAGAAAAGTTCAGATCTCCCAATACTAAACAGCCTTAGAAGTATCCTTAATAAAATACATGAACTTCATGCCACCCTATCTCTCTACCATCCTGACATTGTCCTGTTAACCGAAACCTGGCTAAAACCAGATATCAGTGACAAAGAAACAGCACCCCCTGGTTACAATATACATAGAAAAGATAGACAAGAAAAAAGAGGCAGGGGAGTAGCCATCCTTATTAAAAATAGCCTTTCTCTACACATCCTGAACATAGACATCCCCAATTTCCAAATTGCAGAATTAATACTAACCAAACTCTGTCTTAACCCAAACAAGAATCTAAATATTATAGGCATTTACATCCCACCTGGCTAGAATATCCCTACATTGGAACATATATTACATTGGGCTTCCATCACTCTTCCTCAGGAAACTATCATAGCAGGGGATTTTAACATAGATTGCAATGCCTGTAATGCATCTACCCCTACAAACCATATTAACCTTCATGGCTACTCACAATTAATCAAAACCCCTAATAGAAATGATAAAAAAAAAATAAAGAATCAGTACTAGACTGGATCTTAACTAGCCATCCCAATAATGCACTAATCTCAGGCTGTCTACCAGTATCAGTGATCACCTCCTTACTTTTCTTCTTAAGCAACTAATAAACCCATCCAAAACCCCAAAATTATATCAAATCCATAATAGCAAAAATGTTAATGCCCAGGAATTTACTACCTTACTTAGAAATTGCAAATTGTACACAGTTAATTACCTCCCTCTAGACGAAGCTGTACAATACTTTAACATCACTTTTATCAACATCCTAAATAAACTAGCCCCCCCTAGAATGAGACGGATAAAACCCATCTATACTCCCTGGCTTACTAAGTCCACCCGATCTCTACTAAATGAAAGAGATAAAGCCTGGGAGAAATGGTTCAAAGAGAAAACCACTGCAAACTGTCAAAATACCTAGAGCTTAGAAACTCAGCCAAAAAACAAATCAGGCAAGACAAAAAAGACTACTGTAATAACGTCCAAATAAAGCATCAAAAAAATCCCCAAAAGTTTTGGTCCGCCATAAATAAAATTCTTCATCCAGGGCAAACCACCACTCTACCCCCAAGCTTATCCAATACCAAAGATGATATTCTAACCCAGTTCAATAAATACTTTACTGAATCCATTTTAAACCTTATAGATAACATCTCTCCCAAACCCCCTGCTCCCCCTCCAATTCAAAATTTCAATAGCTTTCAGTTTCAACCAATTCCTACTGCTACTGTAAGAAATATCTCAAAAGATTCAACACAACTACATTAGCTGCAGACAAGCTACCAGCAGAATTCCTGAAACTAGCAGCTGATGCCATCACAGTCCCTATCACCATCATAATAAACTGCTCTATTGCAGAAAATAAAACACCTAAAGTATGGAAAATTGCCCACATAATCCCACTCCACAAAGGCAGTAACTCATAAGATCTTTCTAACTACTGTCCCATAGCCATACTGTCTCCCCTTTCTAAAATCTTGGAAAAATGCATTCATACGCAACTGCTAGAATATCTATTAACTAACACTTTACTAACACCCACACATATTCTGCCCTAATCATAGCACTAACACAGCACTAATGAGTTTTACCAATACCATCAACCAATTCTGAAGTGAAGGAAATCTAGTCTTCTCAGCTTTCCTTGATCTGTGAAAGGGATTTGACACTGCATCCCATATCAAACTCTTAAATGTCCAAGCTGATCTAAACCTCAGCCAGACAGCAATAGCCTGGTTTCATGATTATCTGGATGGCCATCAACAAGCATTATTATGGCAACAAAATCTCTGCTCTCTTCTGACTGTTTCCTTGGGAGTCCCACAAGGTTCTATCCTTGGCCCACTCCTCTTCACAATCTTGACAAACCAACTCTATACAGCTACAAGTGACATCACACTCATACAGTATGAAGATGATTCAAGCCTTATATGTGCTGCTCCAACCCTTCTACAAGTAGAACACATAACACAGCTTTCATCTGCAGCAGAAGCTTGGCTAACCAATGCTCAACTGATACTGAACCCCTCCAAAAACTAATCCTATTTCACCCTACTAGAGCCCCTAACACCCCCTCCTACATTAAAAATTACCTCAGTTAATAACACCATCATATCCCCAGTTTCTAGTACTAAGTTGCTAGGGGGTCACCATTGACTAGAATATGCTCTTTGACACTCATATTGCCCAGTCCATAAAAAAAGTTCACAAAAAGGTAGGATGCCTCTACTGAAGTAAACACTATCTCACAGCAGACACCAGAGCTACTATTGCTAAAACCCACCTTACCTCAATATTACTTTACGCTTCCGCTATCTTACCAACCTGTGAAAGTCAGATTTAATAAATCTAGAAACTTGTTATAATAAAACAGAAAAATTTGCAACAGGCGCTAACTACAGATCCCACCACTGCCGTTCTCTCAGAAAACCTTCATGGCTTGAACTCCCTGCATTGCTAAAATTCAGTCAGCTCAAAATGCCCTACCAAATAATAAACCAGTCTGAAAAAACTCCAGCCCTAAAGAACCTACCAGCTCACTAGTCAAATAAGCAGACCCT
This sequence comes from Protopterus annectens, assembly GCF_019279795.1. Classification (NCBI taxonomy): domain Eukaryota; kingdom Metazoa; phylum Chordata; order Ceratodontiformes; family Protopteridae; genus Protopterus; species Protopterus annectens. The sequence goes on from NC_056729.1 coordinate 1,532,751,342, forward strand.
TTGCTCTAGCAATAAGGCATTACTAGAAATAACAAAATGCAAAAGTCACGCTGGAGAATTCCTCTACTCCTGTAGTGTCACCAAAGTCTGGAATAGCCTTCCATTTGACATTAAATCCAACACTAATGTAGTACAATTTAAAAAACTACTAAAAGCCCACCTATCTGTTACATGGATCTGCCCATGTATTGAACCTGGCTAAAATAACAAAATTGAAATAAACCTACTTCACCTAACAGACTGCCCAAACTATTGCCCCAGATTAAAACCAACTATCTAAATTATCCTGTCTCTATCTAACTCACACCAAACTACCTAAATACTTTCTAAAAGTAAATCCCATTACCCTCTGCTACTTTCTCTCCACACTTTTCACCCTTTACAAACCTCTTAGCTGAAGCTTGCATATACTGGCCAAACTTATGAAGACTGTATATAAAGTATTCAGCTCAAATAGGTCTGTTTGTAAAATTTATTGTACCCGCCACTAGTACCACTAACTACTAGTCTGATTATTTTTTTCTATATTGTATACAATTCTATAAATTGTAATCTGTTTACTTTTTAAGAAATGCAATGTAACCTTACTATTGTTCTCTTTAGAAACAATTTGTAAAAATGTTAAGTTGGTAAATTGTTACGTTTCTCATGCATTGTATGTCTTGGAGATTTTCTCCCTGGGCCTCTGCTGAAAATGGACTTTTTGTCCAGTCGGACTTTCCCAGTAAGCAAATGTAAAATAAATAAAATAAAATAAATAAATTTACAGTAGGAGCAGGCAACAGCAAAAGCTACAAACTATAAGAACACAACAGCAGTTGTGTGGGAGGGTGGGAGAAAAACAAAAATTTAACCAGAGATCAGCAAATATAGAAATGGAGACACAGAAAAGTAAATAATTCAGTCAAGCAAATAAATAAAAACAGTGCAGTAAACTAGTGCAGAACTGTTACGCAAATAAATAGAAAACAGTGCAGTACTGATAAGCAAATAAATACAACTAGTGCAGTCTGATAAGAAACACTGAACAGTTAGATAAAGTGCAAAAATATACTTATGTAGCAATGTAATTCCAATTGTTTAAGAAACACTCTCCATCAGGCACAAATGAAGCTCTAGCAAGATAAGCAGAAATTCACTCAAATGTAATATAATATTTTTATACCAGCAAGATAAAAGACCCTTCCAAAGGCACACCCTGAGACAAACAGTTAACAGAGAAGCTGTCTGACCAGTTTTACCTCTCGGGAATGAGTAGGGGCAACTGGTGCTGATTTGTCTAAACATGGGCTAAACTCTTAGTAAGTATTATAAGGGCCTCAAGGCCAATAGCCTAGTAACTTCCTATGATCCTATGATGCTGTGTCCTTCCAGGCTGTCAAATATTGTAGTCCCTTGGACTGACCTCAGAAGCTAAGCCAGTTGTTAAATCAATCACGTTCTGACATGGCATCATCCTTGGAGAAGGTCGTAAGGTCGTATGCTGCTTAGAGGTAGGCTCATACCTGCCTGATGCATGTAGTCGTCAAGCTCAACCATGTCTTGTTTCATATAATCAAGGGAGGTATGTCTTATGTCATTAACTTCCACATGGACTATGACAGTGTCATAATGGCACCTGTGGTTCAATGACCTGAGTGCATGTGTGACTTGACGAATCCTAGCCCAAAAAAGGCAGCTTATCGTGACTCTGACTTTACTCAATCAGGTAAGGGGGAGATCAACATCACCCAAGCTTAGACAATTTCCCTAGACTTGGTCAAGTATATAGTGGATGACTTTACACATATCTGTTTCTGTTTCATGATATTGAATTCTGAATCACTTTTCTCATTCATAAGCACTACTGGAGTATTTTCTGTGCTATGAAGTGCATGCAGGCTTTTGTTTTTTCTCTCCACAGTTGTGCAACTGTGAAATTAGTGGATATATGTAAGTAGCATGATGAAGAAGCATTCCTTGAGGAGAGGTATGAAGGACTTGACCTTCTGATAAAAGCACTTTTTATTCAGGCTTAATTTGGTGGATGCTTTGACTAATTTATTTTGTCCAGTGGAAACTTAAGTGGTGATTCAACAAAATGTAGAAGTGTAGAAACTCCCCCCTTTACACACAAACACACACACACACACATATACACACACACACACACACACACACACACACACACACACACACACACACACACACACACACACACACACACACACACACACACAAAGATACACTCCCACATCCACATCTGTTCCAGTTTACGGTACCAGCTTTGGAGTATACATGCAAGTGCCTGTTATGTTGATACAGCCTACAATATTTTGAGCTGCTGGTATAAAAGATGACATGAGGGAGAAGAGTTCATGTGTCTTTGTAGGTGCTAATAATTATATGTCCAGTAAAGAATTAATTTTATGAATGAGCTGGATCTGACAAAGTTACCTTTGGAATGAAGCACCCCCTTAGGACAGATAAGGGGGTATCTAATATCAGGACGAGAGAAAGGTTAAAGAAAAATGTGTGTGCATATATTGTTTTCCTTCCCACAGCTTATCCATCAACTCCTTTCTTTATTCACCAGGTCAACAAGACCTGCTTAAGCCTTCCCCAAGCACAACCCATTCCTCCATCTGGGGACAGCGAGGAGCTTGAGGATACAGTTGCAGTGTCATATTGCTGCCAGCGAGTGTATCCAAACACTCACTGCATCCCCAGGCAATCTTTGTGAGCCCGTACAGTTGCTGTCTTAATAGGTCTATACATGCTTCTGCATATGTGCAACATATGCATGAGAAGTATACCTACTTGCAGCATGGAGGCCACAAGGCTCTTAATGCTGCTAAATTGTTGCAAGCCTAAGCTACCTCCCTTCCCCCATGATAGTCGAACTGACATCAGCCATTCATATCCATCCTCCACCTCCTGAGTGGCCCCTCTATGCCCATGCTACTAGTCAAATATGGATCATCTGGGTAACAGGTCCATTTTCAGTGGAGGCCACGGGAGAAAAGCTCCAGATAAAATACATAAATCAAACAGGAAGAGATCCACAAGACTTAGACTATGAATATCAAGTTATAAAACAGTAAAATGTACAAGATAACACATAGCAAACAAGATGAGAATAATTAACATTTATCAGATATTTTCATGTAGTACATAGTAAAGATAATATACATTTCCTACACAGTGTTGATGATAGTACTATTGAATCACCGAAAATTAATAACAGTTACATTCTTATATTAGCTTCAGTATTAATAGATTAAGAGGTTTAACCAATTTTGTAAGTCTTTTAATGTCTGTTTCTCATAAAATTGTGGTTTTCTGGTAAATTGTTGGTAAATCATTGAAGGCTGAAGTCAGAAAATAACAACAGACATTCAAGTTTCATTCTTCATACCGTTCAAAAATTCATGTTAATGCAAAAACTGCTATTCT